>NW_023270231.1:8799782-8885896 GCF_011800145.1 Mirounga leonina
CCACCACCACCACCACCACCACCACCACCACCACCACCACCACCACCGAATGTTATTTTCCTGTGTTAGCAAGGATAAAGTATCTGGACAGCCTTTTAGTTGAGCAATGTTTAATCAACTAGAGTATATGGTGGTAGCTCTTTTCTGGTCTGTTCATCAAGCTTTTCCATCTCTCCTTTTTGGGTAGTTTACCAAGCTTGGCCCTTGAATAGAGGAGTGGCTGGAATTATGGTCAGGGCTTGGTTCTTTTATCTATCTCCCTTGCAACAGAAATTAGTCCTAAGCATGGGCTCATGAACCATGCAAAGACTAGCAGAGTTTTTAAATGATAATTGGTACACAGACACTGGGACAGAGAGGCTCACATTTTCTGATAAGGGTACTTGTTTTGGTTGTGGTTCCATGTTTTCTGCCATTCTAATTTTTGAAAAAGTGACACATAAATGCAAAGAGAAACAGTGTTGCAGTGATGGACGATGGATAAGAGAGAACATGTGTATCTCAACAGCTTGGAGTTGCTATTTTTTTCCTCCAGGTCCTAGATTTCTGCAGCCTTTCCATTAATTTCATAATGTACTCCGGTATTCAGTTACATTACCAACATGTTTCTCTTGTGCAAAGGTTCTGTGACCTGTAACGAAGTCATTTTTAAATTGGCTTGCACAGGAACGGATGTGCATTACCTTCTGTCATGAGAGATACATGGGACTGGCCATTCCTATTACCTTTTTTTAATACTCTTATCCTCTTTCTAGAAATTAATTCAGGAGATCTTTTTTAACAACCTACTGTGTATTGTTTATTGAGATTGTGAAGACCATAAGAAAAGAATTCTACTCTTAATGAGCACCCAGACTCTTTAGGGAGACCGACATGTAGATAATCACAAAATAGGCCATATTACCTAAAATATTCTGCAGAGCACTGGCCCTACAAATTATTTTGTGAAGAATGGGATTCCTGGCTCCAAGACTTTCATGACTGTACAAATTTGGAAAATATATTAAACTATAATCTCTTTTTAAGTTTCACAGTACATACAAGATCTCAGAAATATTACAGAAATGCTATCTCTCTAGCTAAATATTTCACAACTTAATGAAAATGAAAACCCTTGGTACCTAAATGACCTATTGATATTCCATGCGACTAGAACTCCTCAGAAAGTATTTGAATAGAGATAGTTATGGGAGAGTGGAGATGGGAGAATTAATTCGCCTTTGGAGGGGATGGAAATGGCTTCAGAGAGGAGGTAAGAATTTGAATTGGGAATTAATGAGTGAGTTCACCAGCTTAGTAAAGGGAAAAGGTATTGTGAAAAAAGTTACAAGATGTGAAGAGGTAGAGATATAAAAATAAAACTATGGTTTATTGGGAATATATAACATCCCACGGAACTCCAAAGGGTATAGAACAGAATAATAACCAGACAGAGATAAGAAAGGAAAAGAAGATTGGGAAATATAGAGTGTCAAGACAGTTGGAACTCATGCTGTAGTGAAGAGCTACTGAACATTCTTCTGTGGGGCATGCATTTTATTTCAGTCATAGCCCTTAAAATTTTGGAAAAAAAATTTTTTTTTTTTTATTATCTAGGGCATTTTTCCCTACTGAAGTGTTTAAAATTTTGCTTATTGGCAGAGTGAACAGACTAAAATGGAGGGATCTAGTTTAGAGAGAATGAGTTTTTTTTTTTTTTTTTAAGATTTATTTACTTCAGAGAACTAGAGAGAGAGAGAGAGAGCGTGCAGTGGGGAGGGGCAAAGGGAGACTGAGAGCAAGAATCTCAAGCAGACTCCCCGCCGAGCACAGAGCCTTATTAGGGGCTTGAGATTCATGATCTGAGCCAAAATTAAGAGTCAAACGCTTAACCAACTGAGGCACCCGGGCACCCCTGAGTTTTGTTTTCTTCTAGTCTCTAAAAGTTTATCCCTCCAATATTCTTATTTATATAAAACCTGGTTTTAAATTGGAACATGCTTGGTGATAAACAATTAATACCTTCTGGTGTGAACCATTAAGGATATTTGCATTTTAATAAGCTCTATTTAAGATAAAAATGATTCTCAAGTCCCCTCCATTCCATTATACCAGTTTAAATTCCTCTGAAACTGATTTAGAATTCCATCTCCTCCCTAACATCTTTCTCATCAAGTCTACCCACTCATTCATTTAATAAGTGTTGTCTGAGTGCTTGATGTCTGTTAGAATCTGTTGGGTCCTAAAAATCTACAGTGGGAGAGCTCCCAGTCTCAGTGATCTCTGAGTCTAATGGAGAGACAGAGAAGCAGACAGAATTCCAATATGATACTATGATTAGGGTAGATATAATAACCAGAGGAGTAGTTAGGTAGAATACCTACTAGGTTTGTGGTATACATCTCTTCCTTCTGTTTGTGTGAGGGGTCAGAGAGGGCTTCATGGAAGAAATGACATCTAAAGCTGAATGCAGAAGGATGAACAGGAATAATCCAGGCATAAGAAAATGAATGAGCATGAGGTCATTCTGAGCAGAGAGAAGAGAATATACTAAAGACTGGACAGGAGACCTAAGTGTTCAGTTTGGCCTTGAATACAGGGAGGATTTGAAGGAGATTAAGACTGAAGAGGCAGGCAGAGAACGAAGGACTCTCATATTATTTGAAGTCATTTGATTTTTATCCTGAAGTCTATGGGGCATCATCAAAGTGGTTTAAGCATGGATTTGATTTGTATTAAAAAACACTAATCCAGGATAAGTATTGGGGGTGGGGGCAAGGAAGGAAGCTTCAAAGGCTCCTGAAATAGTCAGGGCTAGAGATGTTGGTGCCCCCACCCAGGGGAGAGGCAGTGGTGATGGAAGGAATGAGTTGAAGAGAGATGGAGAAGGGGGAGAAGATGGGATTTGGTGTTTGATTGGATATAGATATGAAGGGGAGGGAGGTGTGGAGATCTGAGAGGATTTTTTATCATGTAAAGTTAGTAGTCTTTGAATTTATTGAGTGTCTGATAAGTAAAAATATTTGTCTCATAGTTACTCATCCTCTCTTTTTGTTTGTCTTTTACCATCTAAGCATAAGCCTCATAGGGGATAAGTTTGTGTTATATGTAGCATCACAGAAAGCACAGTGGATGCTAAAAAGAAAAATCGTGAATACTTACATTTTTTTCTGAAGAAAGAATTACATTTGCTTTCATCTTTTTTGTTGGAGTAAAAGCATTAAGTGTTATTTGCCACATTTTTTTTCTATTTAAGTACAAATTAATAGCATTTAATCAGATTATTGAACTTCTTTATTACTTTAATCTGGATGTTTTAAAAGTATTTTTGGTTATTACATTTTCTCTTCCAGTTGCCCTCTACTGTCAGAGTGCTTTTTCTCCTCTCACTAATCATTGCTATCATCTCTGGCAGTTAGCACTGATATTCTCACTTCTAGGTTAACTTTGTCTTGTGGAAACAAACTAGGTGTGGAGTATCTGATCTGGGCCTTCTAAAATATAAATGACCAAAGGGAGGAATGCTTTTGGCATATAAATACACCCTAGCCACAGCACCACTGAGCTTTGCACACTCATTAATCAGAACAGGGAGTCTTGGAACCTTCATTGCTGGCTACTTCCAAAGTATATGCCTTGTTCTGAAAGTCTTGCTAAGCAGAGATCCTGGGGTGTGGGCAGAAGTGGGAAAGAAAGACCTGCCATTTGTTTGGTACTTGCTATGTGGCAATCAATGTGCCAGCCACTTGCTGGATTAGATGTCTATTTCCACTTTATAAATGAGTAGACTGATGCTTAGAAATTTATCCATCCTGCTCAAAGCCAGACAAATAGCAAAAGAAACAGGTAGGACTGAAACCCAGGTCTATCCATCACTAGTTGCTGCCTTTATTCTTTGCAGTTGTTAAAGTAATCAGGTTAGGCCCAAGACAGAGTTGTTCATGCTAAACCCCATGCCAGCAAACCACAATTTAACTAAATTTCTATGCTCTGCTCTCCCAGAAAAGGAAGGCCTAGGCTAACCAATGAACACTTGCCTCCTCAGCCCAAGTTACCTGACCCGGTTCCAAGACTTCCCTTTGCTCTATATAAGGAAAGTAGCCCTACTTTAATCAGCACAAAGGCCTAATATAACTTCCTTGTTCCATGTCACCTTGGTCTATAAAAATCTCTCACCTTTTCAGAGCTCCTTTCTATCTGCTAAATTTGATGCTGCCTGATTCATGAATTGCTGAATAAAGCCAGTAAGATGTTTAAAATTTACTCAGTTGAATTTTGTTCTTTAACATAGTTGATGGGTAAAAACATGATGCAGATATTTATAGTACTGTGAGTTTGTGAGCAGCCCTGTGGTGAGGAAAAGGAGAAGATTGAATTGTCCCTTATACTGTTACGGACATTTGGAGACTGTGATTGTGGTTCTATCTCTGTTGCTTTCCAGGTCTCTTGATTTTGAGCAGTTCATGAAACTAACTTGGGCTTTCCTTAGGGTTGCTGTTTCTGATTGTAGAGTTGCTGCACTGGGCTGAGAGGATGACTGTGATTCTCAGTTCTGAAACAAGGCTGCATTTGCCCGGAGGTGCATACCGGCTAGCCGACTAGGTAAAATCCTCAATGAGGAACACTTATCTTTTAGATTAAGTTTAAAAACCAGTTGTATTCCTAGTAACATCTTATAGAACTCTCTTGCCACTTTCTTGGACCAGTGTCCTCAGTGAGGAAATGTTCTTCGAGATATTATGACAGCGAGAATGAGTACTACATCTTTGAATTTTATAGAATGAAGATTTGATTCCTAGCTCAACCACTTCCTAATTTTATGACCTTGGGCAGGTCATAAACCTGAAATCCTTTGTGAAATGGAGGTGATGATAATGCCTACCTCACAGGCTTGTGAAGTGTAAATGATTTAATAGATGTAAAGTTTTCGGCAGCATCTGACAGAGCTCACATTTACTGAGTACTTACCACTGTGACTTATTTATCTTTTGTATCTCTCTGTTTGCATCCCCAAAAGAGCTTGACTTGAAAACAGTAAATAAATGGTCAGTTTTGACTTTTCACCATTGGGTATGGTATGTGATTTCCCTCTAATATTTTTTTCTGTTAGCAGGACTTTTTATCATTCAGCCCAAATTGACTTAAGCAGAAAAAAAAAAAGTTGGGGGTGGTGGCGCAGATTGCTGTTACATACAACTAATCCAGAGCTTCAAATGATGTTAGAGGGACTTTCTTTCCATTAAGTAATTGTTTTCCTCTCTATTGGCTTCATGATTAGGCGGGCTTTTTCTACTCTATAGACCCATTAGCTCCTGGCTCACATTCTCTTGTTAATCTTCAAATCCAGCAGAAATCTTATTTTTTCTTCCCAAGCAGTCTAACAGAAGTCCCTGAACTGAGTCTATTTGCCTTCTTGGAACATGTGTTTATCCCTGAATCAGACTCCGTGGCCACAGTAGGAATGCTTTGATTGGCCAGGTCTGCTGGGACATCTGCTTTTTCCTGGAGCTGGGGGAGGGGATGGAGTCATATAACGTTCAGAATGGGGTACAGGTAGTTCCTCAAAGGAAAATCAGGGTGCTGTTGTCAGAAACATGTTCATCATATTCCCCCTGCCCTTTTATTTTACTTTTGGCTTTTGAAATCTATGAAAAAAATGGACCATTTTACAATAATAATCCTTTAACCTATGTGGTAAATTGATATACAATCTAGTTTGGATAATATATAAAGTAGTAGATGAAACAGTGATTTGGGATTTTTCTAATTGTACATCTGCCTTAAATGAGTTATGTGACCACTGACAAACACTTGTCTTAAAATTGAGGAGGCTGGGATAAATCTTTAAGTATGCTTTCAGCTCTAATGTTCTATGATGTTCATGAAATTATACCTATTATTGCCAGTCACTGTTAACTTTTTCTTTTTTTCCATCTGAAAGAGGAGAATGGTATATGTATGCCTTGACAAACTTTGAAATATCATAAAATCTTTGATCTGTCACTTAAAAAAAAAAAGAACACTGATAAAAGATGCCAGCTTTTCTGTAAATTCTCCTAGAATAAAACCCCCAGTTCCTTAATAGAACATGTTATGTTAGAAGAAAGTCAGGTTTTATCTTTTGCTCCCATCTTTCACCTCTGTTCCCCCTTGCCTTCATGTACAAGGAACAGGAGAAAGGAACTAATATTTGACTAGGATAGAGTTACTCTCAGGGTGACCTTGGAAGTTACATACTGAAGATGCAGAGCCATGCACCTTGGCTTTCTGAATGATTGTATGATATGTGACCTCTCCTGCCTTTCCACACATCATCAGTCCCCACCCATGATTTGAATCTGCCATGGACAGTTATATGAGCATGAAATAATCTTCTGTTGTGTTGCGACACTAGGCATTTGGTTTAATTTCCTACTGCAGCCCAATACAGCCTAATACAAAGTGTTTTGGATTTTGGAAGGGGATAATACCGGTTTGACATCACAAACTACAGCTGTACGTGTTGGCACACACTGTGTTTGTTTTATTTTCATTGAATTTCTTGCCAATTAATTTTATAAAATGCAAATTTCTTAAAAAATTAGAAGAATTTGGCATTTCTTCTGCAAAATTAGAGGAACTGACAATGCTGAGACTTCATTTCCCTGTGAAGGTAGTTTTCTGGAGCAGAGTAGCAGTTGCCCTTATGCATGCCCCTATGGGGCTGAGCTCTCAAGTTTTCTACACTCTCCACCATTGCTTTTTAGTCCCTGACCTGACTGGCTTCACTCATTGATTTTTCTTGACCTCTGTAGGTATTTGGATTTATATCCCTAATCTAAAGGATGAGCCACTCCACCAAATGCTCAGAGGTTGACACTAAAACATAGTGACCATGAATACAAAAACTCGGGAACCTGCCTCACTTAGGAATAAATTCTGCTGTGGTATTTTAAAAGTTATATGTATAAAACTTCGTGGTTGGGGAGAAAACAGTCCTAATGCTCAGAAGCAGCTACATTATAGAATTCGGTGTGGGTCCTTTCCCAGCATTTTCTGTCAGAGAATTTGAAAATGGGAAATGTGGGGCGCCTGGGTGGCTCAGTCGGTTAAGCGACTGCCTTCGGCTCAGGTCATGATCCTGGAGTCCCGGGATCGAGTCCCGCATCGGGCTCCCTGCTCGGCGGGGAGTCTGCTTCTCCCTCTGACCCTCCTCCCTCTCATGCTCTCTGTCTCTCATTCTCTCTGTCTCAAATAAATAAATAAAATCTTTAAAAAAAAAAAAAAGAAAAAGAAAATGGGAAATGTGAGTGAGTGATAAAGAAGTTTGTGGTCCCAGCCAAGCTAAATCTGAGCAATCTGCCTCGTGCTGTAGGCAGGACAAAAGTCAAGGTGTGTGGTGGGCCTTCACTGAGAGGGAATTTCTATCGCATGATTACATAGCAGGGACAAGTGCCAAGCAGCATGTGTTAACTTCTGTGCTTCTCCTGTGTGGAGGAAAATAATGCTCTGTCCTGCCACTCCTGGCACACTGAGCTTCAGGTCTTCTTAATTTAAATCCTATTGAATGTTTGGAGAAAAGGCTGTGGAAACCTTTAGTCGTTTGCCATCAAGAGCATCAAGATGGTAGGGAAGCACGAGGAGAAGAGCCCCTTGGGCATGCCACCTTTCTACCCAGCTGCCTGCAAGAAACATTTACTTTTTCTCAAACAGAGAGAGCATCTAAATAGTAGTGGAGGGGGCAGTGGAGATCATTCAGAAGAGGCAGCAGGAAGACAATAACCTTATATATGTTCTGTTGTTGTTTAGCTACGATGTTCTGGTCAGAAAGTACTCAGAATTCTGCCTTCTCTGTCTTTCTCCTGTCTCCTTGTCACCTAGGCCGCTCTACCGCACAGTTCCCAGTCTCCCTGTCCAGCGGGGCTGTGGGGCTGCTCCCTTGGCTGTCCCACCGAATATCCTGCCAAGCCCGCAGTGTACGCTTGTTTGTGTTTGTGTGCACTTCGCACTTATTACTCTCTTACATTCAATTAGTGCCCTCATGCCATGGGAGGCCAGCGTGCTCTCTGAGAGCAAGAAGGAAACAGCCCCTGAGCTTGTCTGTGGCTCTGTCTTGGCATATTCACGGAGTCCTTACCTCCTTCCCAATTTAAATTCAGTTCACAGTTAGGGTCACAAATCAGCAGTTGTTAGAATGTATTATGAAGAAATAAACATTTATCAAATTGCTTTTCGAGAAGGTGAATAATTTAGCAAAGGAAAAAAAAAAGTATCACCACCATCACAACAAAATTGTGCTGCTGCTGACTGACAATTTATTTTATTCCTCTGAGATGCTAGGAGCTGAAGCGTGCTGAGTGAAGATTGATTAGCTGGATGCAGATAAATGAATTCTTTGTGATTCTTGGGTTACTAACTTGTTGCCAATTAAGAGCCAAAAGTACCATTTAAATGCTCCCACAGTAGTAGTACAGACCCTAGGATTTGCTGGTGACCAGTGTTGCTGGCTTGTTATTGCCAGCTTACCCTTTAATCACCATAGAACCACGAGTTTTTGCCGGAGTACTCAAGAGAGGCTTTTCTCTTTAGTCTGTTTGTGTGAAGCTGGATTCCTTCCTGGGGCATGTTTTTCCAAATATGTATTATTATTATCTTTCCTAATCTTTATTGAGTGCTTGAACTGGGTAGGCACCGTAGTATCTTTTTTATATAACTGATGTAATTTGGTCCTCTTAACAATGAGCTATGGTAGATTTTATTATTTTCCTTTTACTCATTGAGAAACTGATGCTCAGAGAGGGAAATTCACCTGCCCAGGGTCACTCAGCCTGTGAGTGGTAACGGAAAGGCTTGTATACACTCATTCTAATTGCAAAATTGCTCATACAACTGTATTCCCTATTATTTAAAACACGAGCCACTCATGACTGGCTCTAAAACTATCTTCAGTGAAAGTTCATGATTTAGTGAGTCCATTAACAGCATCTCTCTTTTCAACAAATGGGAAATAAGTAGGACTTTTTCTAAACCTAAACAGAATCAGTAGCCTCTAGAAATTCACATAGGGAGACCTTCACATGTGAACAGAACCAGGCTGCTTATTTAACATTACATCTAACTCATTGGTTGCACATTAAGCACCTACTATGAATTCATGTGTGAGGGTGAAGGCAGGATATTCAGAGGTTGTGGGCACTGGCATCAATTGCATGGTGTTGAAGTTGGAATATAGAATCCATCACTTATTAGATATCTAACTTTGGTTAAGTGTCCTCAACTGCCAGCCTAAGTCTCCTGAAGTCAGTGGGGTTGATGGTACTGACTGTGCCAGATATTTGCCTATTTGCTCTCAGAGGCATTCTTCAGCCTTCCACTGCTCTGCCCAGAATCACAGTGGGGACTGACCCCTGCAAGCTCCCTTGTTAGTAGGCTTGTTCTGGGGTTGGCCCATGGGAAGCACTGGTGGGAGAGCAGAGGTTTGGAGGAAGGGAAAAGTGAGAGTGTTTCTACCTCCCTCTGCTTCTTGGAGTCCCTGTAGCAGCTGCTGCTTCTCTTCCATGGCTCCTGTTCCCCCCTTGACAAGTCAGTTATGGCTTCAGCTTCCATTGCTGGTGTTGACCCGTGGATTCTAGTGATATGCCTTCTTCCTTGTCTCTCTGGCCCTAAGGTAATAGCTTCCTGTTTTGGCTAAATTCTTGGTAGCCTTCACATCCCTGTTAGGCTTTGCAACTCTCTTACCACCTTTGTTAAGTTATTTTCTAGGTCAAATACACTTGATTTGAAACACCTAGAGTGGTTTTTGTTTTCCTGACTAGACTGTGACTAATAAATCTGCTTTTTAGCACTCCTAGGATTAAGTAAAGAATGCATTTAAAGCACCTAGCATATAAGAGATGCTTAGTAAGCCTCAAAATGCTTAGGGATACAGGGATAGTAAGGAAGGTAAAAAAATAATAGAATTAAGACAAAGAAGATTTGTAACTGAGATAGTAGAAAGTGCTTTAGGTGAGAGCCTGGACACTGGCTTTTTTTTTTTTTTTTTAATTTCTGCCTCTGCATTTAGCTATCTATGAGAGATTAGGGACCTTAAGTTCTAAGGCCTTAGCTTACCTACGTGTTCAGTAAGACATTTGGAAAATAAAAGATTTCTCAGCAACAAAAAGATAGTCAGATGAGGATAAATGGTAAAGATCAGGGAGAACTTCCTGAAGGAGGGGCAATTTGTCCGAGTCCTGAAGGATGACTAACCCAGAGGCACAGCCGGACTTGAAAGCTGGTCGGAGTATAAACATTCTAGGTAAGGGCATTAGAAAATGCCACATTAGAAGGCCACACAGCTCTTTTTTTTTTAAATTTTATTTTATTATGTTATATTAATCACCATACATTACATCATTAGTTTTTGATGTAGTGTTCCATGATTCATTGTTTGCGTATAACACCCAGTGCTCCATTCAGTACGTGCCCTCTTTAATACCCATCACCGGGCTAACCCATCCCCCCATCCCCCTCCTCTCTAGAACCCTCAAGTTGTTTCTCAGAGTCCATAGTCTCTCATGGTTCGTGTCCCCCTTCGATTCCCCCCCTTCATTTTTCCTATCCTACTATCTTTTTTTTTTTCTAATATATAATGTATTATTTGTTTCAGAGGTACAGGTCTGTGATTCATCAGTCTTACACAATTCACAGTGCTCACCATAGCACATACCCTCCCCAATGTCTATCACCCAGCCACCCCATCCCTCCCACCCCCCACCACTCCAGCAACCCTCAGTTTGTTTCCTGAGATTAAGAATTCCTCATATCAGTGAGATCATATGATACATGTCTTTCTCTGATTGACTTATTTTGCTTAGCATAATACTCTCTAGTTCCATCCATGTCATTGCAAATGGCAAGATTTTGTCTTTTTTTGATGGCTGCAGGAAACGACAGATGTTGGCGAGGATGTGGAGAAAGGGGAACCCTCCTACACTGTTGGTGGGAATGCAAGCTGGTGCAGCCACTCTGGAAAACAGTATGGAGGTGCCACACAGCTCTTGACAGGTGCCAAGGAGGAACAAGTCCATTGCAGATGTTTAAAAATCATCAATCAGGAGACAATAAGATGTGATAATATCCCCCAATTCCTCTCATACCCTTTCCTTATCTTTCGCTTGTCACAAGCCCTAATCTTAGGAGTTGCTAACAAGAAATAACCATGAGGATTTCCAGCAAGTTGACTTCTTTGATTTCTTTGTAAAGAAACTTGTCCTGTACTTCTGCTACTTATTGGATAGTTTGGCATTCCAAAAGGACTCTCAAGAGAGATCATTCTTTGTATCCTGAATCAAATGGGAGTCTTGGTGGGTCATTGGATATTCAGACTTCTAGGTTGTATTTGTAACCTGAAGGGGACCCATGATAATAGCCTTTGCAGATATTCACAGAACCTTTTTAGTTAAGCAAGAAACTACAGTTGTCCCTCCTCAGCTGTGGTTTCTCTTTCTGTGGTTTCAGTTATCCACGGTCAGCTGTAATCTGGTTTGGAAGTAGATGATTCGCCTTCTGATGCATTGTCAGAAGGTCAGTAATAGTCTAATGCTATGTCACAATGCCCACATCATTTACCTCACTTCATTTCATTATATGGGCATTTTGTCATCTCATATCACAAGAAGGGTGACTACAGTAGAAGAAGATATTTTAAGGGAGCAAGAGACTATCTTCACATAACTTTTATTATAATATATTATTATAATTGTTCTATGTTATTATTGTTGTAATCTCTTATTATTCCTTAATTTATAAATTAAACTTTATGATAGGTATGTATGTGTAGGAAAAACCGGTATGTAGAGTGGCCTGTACTCTTTGGGGTTTCGGGCATTCAACGGGGGTCTTAGGACATATCTTCCATGGATTAGCAGGGACTCTTGTATAAGCAGACATGTTTGGATTCCTGAGATAGAGATCTTCATCCGGTGTTTTGACTTATTTTAATGTCCTGAGATGTATTTGAGTAAAAAACTCCAAACAACTCACAAGTTGAGAGATTGGCCTAGGATAGTTGTTTGGAAAACTCTTCCTGTATTATCTTGGATGAATTAAAAATTTTGGTATTTGCAGTGGCCGTAGGCTAAGAAAACATATATGTGGTTGCAGAACATTTTTGCATCTGCAAGTGAAACCTGTCAGGTGTCGGATGCTGGTGTTTTCTCCTGTGGGCGTTCTCTCATGGTATTAATGAGGAAGGAGTTAAGTTAGAATGAGTGGGACTGAAGAAATGAGAACACACATTTCCAAAGAGCTGTTGCACTTTTCCATTTGAGCTTCCACTGCCAGATAACTTGGCAGGCACCAGCAACAGCTACTGCAGGACTAGAAAGTTACATGAATACCAGAGGGAAAAAACTGATTTGCTCACTAGGAGGCTCTATTAAGTGAACATCTGTTAACTGTAAAAATCCCATGCACCAAATGGGAAAATATAATGAAATTCAGAGTTTATGAGCAAATTAAAATCATAAAATACCAGTGTGTAGAAATCACTGTGTGTTTCACTATTCTGAAATTTACATGGAAACTTGGAACAAGGCAAAACAAAGTGGAAACACTTAAGATTATTTACTGTGGGTATAGAATAGAGTTATCCTTTGCTTTGGAAGAAAGCAGGCAGTTGGGAGGAAAATGTGCTCTGTGAGGAAGTTCATATGAAAAGCTCCCCAGCTAATAACTGTTGACACAGTAAAAGATTGTGGCTCTGCAGTAGGAGGGTTCTTGTCAGAACAAGGAAAGTCTGGGACTTGGCTCTATCCTTTGCAGAGTTGGGGACTGTTAGAGATTTGTGCTGTCCAGATGCTACTGAAATCCTAAAGGAGGGAAGGGAAGGAGCAGGGAATGTATGGTTTTTCCATATGGTGTGTGCCCAAGAAAAATGCATTAGTAATGTGGTGTATGGAGGAATTACATTTAAAATGCTCATATCCTTTGGTGCATTGAATACAAAGAACAATGCCAGGGCAAGCTTCACATTGGGAATTTTGTGCATGCCCACAGTTGTGGAAATTCCGTTAGCTGTTTCCTTGGTTGTTTTGAATTGTAACCATCCTAGACTAGGTAACAAGAGAAAAACACAGGTTAACTAGAAAGAACAGATCTATGTCGAAGATAGTGTGAGGTCAGTTTAATTTCAATACTACATAAAGCCCTGTGGCCCCTTGGGTGTTTGTTATATTAATGGCTTTGAACATTTTAGCAGTGGCATTGGAGTTATTTAATCTTGTGATTATCTTCGCTGATTTCCTATGGGAGCAAAGGAGGGGTAGGGAGTTAACAAGGGGATGTGAAGCGTAACAGAGGGGTCAAAGGTACGTAGCACAAGAGAAAAATTTTGATTATTGTCAGGTGCATATAAATGGAATGGGCTTCTGGAAAAATGTGCTTTGCCCCACGTTTTGCTGAGCTCTAATTGGAGACCTAGCTTCCCTAATTGTGTGGTGAGGTCTAGTTACTGTAGTTAAGAGGGAAGCTGTATATCAGAGGGCAGAGAGTAAAGCTTTTAAATAAGGCTTCTTTCCCAAATGCCTAAGCAAGAAATTGGAACAAATATACTGTAGAGCTAAAAAGTCTTAAAGTGCCTCTTAAATCTTTACTACAATTACCATAATATAGAATAATAGAGCTGATACTATTTTTAAAAGCTTTTGAAGGTTGCAAGTAGCAGCCATAAATTGTGGGTTGCAGAAAATCTGTAACTGTAGTTTTTCAGAGGCTTTTTATTTTAATGAAAGAGAAAAGGTTTTAATAAAACCGGAGAGAACTAATAGGAGACATTGGGAGGTAATGGGAATGTCTACTTAGCTCTAAAAGTGCAAAGGAGTCTAAATGATTGGCGAGTGTGTGCTTATTTAAAAAAAAAAAAAATCAGATTCTCTTTCATGGCCACCTTTGGGGACATTCAGGTAAGTTTGATTTATTAAGTCAACAACGTGGAGGTAGCCAAGCATGAGAGCAAGAAATAATCTGACACTAGCTGAAATGTAAGTAGTTTGGAGAAAATGAGGCAGATATTCTGGCTCCTTTTTGAAGGAAAGCACAAAATGCCGTTAGGATACTTTGCTGTGAAGAGAAACTGAGTACCAATGACCTGATTGGCCTGGAGAAAATTGTTTCCAAGTCTGTTGAGATTTGTTATGGGTGGGAGTTCTGGAAGAAAAACTTTTAGTCATGATAGGATGTTTACAGATGGCTTCCCTCCCCTACACATTTCTACAAATAGAAGAAATAAGGGAGGGAATAAAGAAACCTCATGCAATACATTGTCCTGCCTCTACATTTTTTGCTGTCATCACAGCAAGTTGAGCTGGTAAGACACCATTTGAGGCTCCATGTACCAAATTTCCTTAACAAACCCATTTGCTAGTAATAACATTGTTCTCTCAACTGTCAACTTATCATTGACTTTCAGTTGATGTATTATGGATACATCAGGCATTAATCATTGATATCAGAAAGGAGTGTTGTTCTTGATTAGGTATCTAATTGTGATACATAGTGAGAGTGGTGGTGCTGGTGGTTCTGCTGGTGCTGGTTATGATGATGGTGGTGGTTGGGGCAGGGGGCACCCACCCAGAGCATCTCAGGTAGCAGGAGATATGAATTTACCTGAAAAAAGTGACTTCTAAGTGGAGTTTTGTTGGATGAGTTGGATAGGGATGAAAGGAAGGTGGGGAGAGGGTGATAGGAAGGAAGAAGGATGGAGGGCTAAGACATGGCATGTGTG
The DNA here is from genome assembly GCF_011800145.1 of Mirounga leonina. Classification (NCBI taxonomy): domain Eukaryota; kingdom Metazoa; phylum Chordata; class Mammalia; order Carnivora; family Phocidae; genus Mirounga; species Mirounga leonina. The sequence goes on from NW_023270231.1 coordinate 8,814,505, forward strand.
GTTGGGAAAAGAAACATTTGAGGTGGAAAGGTGAGAAGTCAGATCATAATGGTGGTGAACTGATGATGCCCAGGAAGGTGCCTGATGCCCAGGATCTTTTAAGAAATATTTACTGGAAGAGTTAGTATCTGGCCAGTTGTTGGGTTTTAATTACTAAATATAGTAATCAGAAGCATCTCAGTTTCATCCAAGTTTTGCCATTTTCATTTTTACTGATAATGTTAAAGTATACATATATTTCTTTCTTTTACTCATGCTATTCTTTATCCACATATTTTTTTCCAAACCATCTTTTTAGACAGTACCGGCACTATCTTCTCCACAGAGCTTTCTCTGGTATTCCCTATAGGATGTAAATATTCTCTCATCTTTTATGATGGACTCTTGGTATCATTCGTGCATCTTTTCTCTTATGATCTTGTTAGTGCAGTTATTTATGATTCTCTCTTTTCCCTTATGTGATTTTAATCTCTGTGAGAGAAGATAATTGGATTTTTTTATTTCTTCAACTACCTAGCACAAGATTGAAGCTTAATATATATTTATTTAAATGAATAAAAATTGGTTAGTAGATCTCATCAAAGGATCTTGTATAAGGAGGGTCCCTGTTTTTTTTTTCCTGTTTTCTCACTTCTGTTAATTGCATGCTATTATTTTGAAAAAAGTACATTAGTAACTCACTCACCTAGCATGTATTTATGTGAACATCTGTGTGTCTGTGCTGAGATACAAAGATGAGTAAGAGTAAGATGTGGTCTGTGGACTCTAAGGTCCCACATTTAAGCAAGACAAGAAAGAGGGGCATTTAATAATTAAAATGAGAAGCACTAAAAAAAGAGACATGTACGGTGTGTTTTCGGAAGACAAAGAAAGGACTAAATCTGCCTGGAAAAGGCATCATAGCAGATGCACAGGTATTTGTGACTCACTATTTCTTGTATTATCCCTTTATTTATGAACTCCAAAGTTAAAGGGCAGACAGTATTTTTTTTAAATTTTATTTTATTATGTTATGTTAATCACCATACATTACATCATTAGTTTTTGATGTAGTGTTCCATGATTCACTGTTTGCATGTAACACCCAGTGCTCCATTCAGTACGTGCCCTCTTTAATACCCATCACCAGGCTAACCCATCCCCCCCTCCCCCTCCCCTCTAGAACCCTCAAGTTGTTTCTCAGAGTCCATAGTCTCTCATGGTTCGTCTCCCCCTCCGATTTCCCCCCCTTCATTTTACCCTTCCTACTATCTTCTTTCTTTTCTTTTCTTTTCTTTTCTTTTCTTTTTTTTTTTTTTTAACATATAATGTATTACTTGTTTCAGAGGTACAGGTCTGTGATTCATCAGTCTTACATAATTCATAGCCCTCACCATGGCACATACCCTCCCCAGTGTCTATTACCCAGCCACCCCATCCCTCCCACTCCCCACCACTCCAGCAACCCTCAGTTTGTTTCCTGAGATTAAGAATTCCTCATATCAGTGAGATCATATGATACATGTCTTTCTCTGATTGACTTATTTCGCTCAGCATAATACCCTCCAGTTCTATCCACGTTGTTGCAAATGGCAAGATTTTGATTTTTCCTTGATGGCTGCATAATATTCCATTGTATATATATGCCACATCTTCTTTATCCATTCATCTGTCGATGGACATCTTGGCTCTTTCCACAGTTTGGCTATTGTGGACATTGCTGCTGTAAACATTGGGGTGCACGTACCCCTTCAGATCACTACATTTGTATCTTTTTTTTTTTTTATTAAAGATTTTTATTTATTTATTTGAGAGAGAGAGTGAGAGAGAGAAAGAGCACAAGAGGGGGGAGTGGGAGAGGGAGAAGCAGACTCCCTGCTGAGCAGGGAGCCCGATGCGGGACTCGATCCCGGGACTCCAGGATCATGACCTGAGCCGAAGGCAGTCGCTTAACCAACTGAGCCACCCAGGCGCCCTACATTTGTATCTTTGGGGTAAAAACCCAGTAGTGCAATTGCTGGGTTGTAGGGTAGCTCTATTTTTTAAATTTTTGAGGAACCTGCATACTGTTTTCCAGAGTGGCTGCACCAGCTTGCATTCCCACCAACAGTGGAGGAGGGTGCCCCTTTCTCCGCATCCCTGCCAACATCTGTCGTTTCCTGACTTGTTAATTTTAGCCATTCTGACTGGTGTGAGGTGGTATCTCATTGAGGTTTTGATTTGGATTTCCCTGATGCTGAGCGATGTTGAGCACTTTTTCATGTGTCTGTTGGCCATTCGGATGTCTTCTTTGGAAAAATGTCTGTTCATGTCTTCTGCCCATTTCTTGATTGGATTATTTGTTCTTTGGGTGTTGAGTTTGATAAGTTCTTTATAGATTTTGTATAGTAGCCCTTTATCTGATATGTCATTTGCAAATATCTTCTCCCATTCTGTTGGTTGTCTTTTGGTTTTGTTGACTGTTTCTTTTGCTGTGCAAAAGCTTTTTATCTTGATGAACTCCCAGTAGTTCATTTTTGCCCTTGCTTCCCTTGCCTTTGGCGATGTTTCTAGGAAGAAGTTGCTGCAGCTGAGGTCGAAGACGTTGCTGCCTGTGTTCTCCTTTAGGATTTTGATGGACTCCTGTCTCACATTGAGGTCTTTCAACCATTTTGAGAGAGAGAGGGAGAGAAAGCGGGGGGAGGAGCAGAGGGAGAGGGACAAGCAGACTCTGTGCTGAGCATGGAGCCCGATGTGGGGCCAAATCCCACAACCCTGAGATCATGACCTGACTGAAATCAAGACTCAGACACATAACTGACTGAGCCATCCAGGTGCCCCAAGAAATATAAATAGGTTTTTAACTTCTTCTTCCTACCCTCAGTGTTTTTATTATTTAGTAAAACCCAATTTGTACACCTCTGGACTAGAGAATAAATCCCATATTCTCTTGTATATAGAGTTCAAAGCCTTCTGAGATCTCACTTCTATTTGATGGCTCACCTGTAATTTTCTATCCTGTAGATTTTTTCATATTATTCATTCTACATAGAATACTCTTCTCCCTCCTTTCCTCAGTTTTTCCTCATCTGGTTCTCAAAATTCCACTCATCCTTCAAGTCGTAAGACCTGACTGAATAGCAAATGTTGGTTGATTGGAAGATCTTCTGTTCATTTCTTTTGGTGTACCTTTCTTTTCTTTTCTTTTTTTTTTTAAGATTTTATTTATTTATTTGTCAGAGAGATAGAGAGCATAAACAGGGGAAGCAGCAGGCAGAGGGAGAAGCAGGCTCCCTGCTGAGCAAGGAGCCCGATGCGGGACTTGATGCCAGGACCCTGGGGTCATGACCTGAACCAAAGGCAGACATTTAACCGACTGAGCCACCCAGGCGTCCCATTGGTGTATCTTTCTTAACTTGTAATTATATATCCATTTATTTGTTGACCTGTTTATTTGTATTTATGACTAGACTAAGACCCACAAATGGGGACTGCCACCATTAAATATATGTTTGCACCTAGGTCAATGACTAGCATAAAATAAGTGCTTTATAACCGTTTATCAGATGATTCATCATCCCACCTAGCTGTAATTAATATTTTCCTTTTCTGTTCTCAAAATCTGTATTTATATAGAGTAGGTACTCAATAACTATTGAATTAGAATAAGGTTCAGTAAGTAGCTCAGGCTTTTTGTTGTTTGTTTTTTGTTTTTTGTTTTTTGCTTTGTTGTTAGATCTGACCCAGTGGCAAAGGCGCAAGTGGAATTTTGATTGCTGGAGTGTCGTATAGTTGAGATGGAAAGTTATTTGGAAGTGTGCCTGATGCTGAGCATCAAATCTTTAGTTGTTCACTTACCACTGTCATGTCTGTATATGTTATTTCACAGCAATGTGCAAATTGCTTATGACTGTACCCAGTAGAATGGTACTCCATCTGAGCTCATTTGCAGCAGTTTAAAAACAAACTCCAGAGCCCAATATCACAACTGTTTTCTTCCTTTTTGATCTTACCTCATTAGGGGGACAGGGTAAGGGTTGTATAATGTGCTGAAATCTGTCAATACTTTGTGTTTCTTATTCATTAAAACCTTCAGATGCTGTTTTCCTAGTGGCTCCATTTACCAGGGAGGGCGAGGAGAAAAACACTAAACAGGTGTTCTTGACTTGAAAAACAGCAATTTCAAGCAACTCACAAGGGGGGAAGTTGGAAATTTTCAGATTCTGAAGTTGTCACTGGGAGATAAATTTGGGTTACACATTTGCCTCTCATAAACAGACTTTCTTTAACATAAATTTCTGCAGTGCCTGAGACACCTGATTTCTCTGGGGGCAGACATGCTTCACGGAGCAATCGTGCTGCAAAGAGATAGTGTATATTTTCCTAGCCTTCTTCCAAATGCACAAAAATGAGCTGGAGGAGTAATATGCTGAGCTGCTAATATGGAATTCTAGCTTCCCCTGGCAGGCAGTAATATACCTATGGTAAATATTTGGCTTGATTGATGGGAAAGTGTCTGAATTTTGAGTAACCTAAATTCAAGCTTAAATGTTTCTGTAATACCATAAGAAGATTATTTGTCAAATAAACAATGAGGTACATTAGGTATCGTATACAGAAGATTGCATAGTACTGTGTTTGCTTCTGAGGTAGCAGCTATCTGAAGCAAGGGGAAAGTTGAAAGAGATAATTCTTATAGCACTTTTTCTTAAAACGTGGTCCCCAAGCCAGTTGCATTAGCACTACATGGTAGCTTGTTAGAAATGCGTATTCCTGGGGTGCCTGGGTGGCTTAGTGGGTTAAGCTTTCCGCTCAGGTCTTGATCCCAGGATTCTGGGATTGAGCCCTGCGTTGCTTCCCTGCTCAGTGTGGAGTCTGTTTCTTCCTCTGTTGCTCCCCCAGCTTGTGCTCGCTCCCTCTCTCTCTCAAGTAAAATAAATAAAATCTTAAGAAAAATGCATATTCCTGAGCCACAGTCTAGAAATATTGAATCAGAAATTCTGGGAATGGAGTCTAGCAATCTGTTTTAGCAAGTGCTTCAGGGAATTTTGATACATGCAAAAGTTGGAGAACCATTGTTCTGCCAGCATTTGATTCATTAATTCATTCAACAAATATGTATTGGGTATCTAATAAATTCTAGACTTTCTTTTTAGGCACTAATAGTACAGCAGCGTGAACAAATAGTCAAACTCTTGTTTTCTTGCAGTTTATAGTCTGGTGAGCAATCTGGGAAAGTCAAAGGAAACGAGGAATTAATTAGTTTGCGTATATTATTTTGGGTTCTGCAGGATGCCCTTTTTAGTGACCATGATGTTTGAGGCACGCTTGACAGAATTTGCAGTGTAAGCATTTGGGAACTGAAATGAACTTCATTTTATAGGTTAACTACTTTCCCTTTCATGGCCAGCTCTCCTGGGACTGGTTTAAAAATCTCTATCTAGATGTTCAAGATCCATGACTTACCTAAATGGGTAGCTGATCTATTTGTTAATTATCTCTCTGTGCTTGGCTTTCTACTATGGGCAGTATGAATTGACTGGCATGATTTCCAACATCTGGGCTCTTACTTTACATAGAATTATCATTGAACCAAATGGTATAAAGGACATACAACAGACATACAGCAGTTAGTAGAAAGATGCCTTAGATTATTAAATAAGTATGAGTAAACATTCTTATCATGAAAAATTGGAGGAATAGTGGGTCCTGAGCATTTGGTATTAGGTAGGCTGGAATCAGTAGGAATTCGTTACCTTTCGTCAAAAGTTTTTTTTCCCCAACTTTGAAGATTTTCATAATAAAACATGCAAATAAGTCAAAAGACAAGTACAATGAACACCTATATAATATCCTTTAAGATTTACCATCGATACTTCCTCTTTCTCTCTCTCCCTACATACACACACACAGTTTTGCCATCCCATTTGAAAGCTTAAGTTGCACAGATTAAAAAATTTCACTCATTAACAATTCTGTCTGGATCTCTTAAGACCAAGGACATTTGCCTAAGCTACTACAATGTCATTATCATTCCTAAGAAAATAACAATTCCATAAATCAGAATCTCCCCACTTTCTTTTCTGCACAACATTGACTTATTGAAGAGTTCAAGTTAATTACTATGTATTATCTTCCAGATTCTTGATTTGCCTTGATTTCCTCTTGGTGTTATTTAATGTGTACCTCTATTCTCTGAATTTACTGTGCACCAAAATTTAGGTCTAGAGGCTTGATTGGATTTCATCTAATGGTTGTTTGAATGTCTGTAATGTGCCAGTCACAGCTCACTGAGCTAAACAGACAGTCTTGCTCACATGGAGCTCAAATTCTATTTAGGGAAGACATATATTAAACAGACATATTAGAAACCTATATAAAGATAATTTCCTTTAATGGTAAATGCTTTGATGAAAATTAAATATGATGATGTGACAGTGACTTAGTAACAGTTGGTGACAGGGGATAACCAAGCAAGACCTCTTTGTGAAGACGATATTTGAGCTGTGATCTGAATGGAAATAACAGGAAGTGGGGGAGAGGGGCAAAGAATGTCAATTTGCTAAACCCACTGAAAGAAACAGATTTCCTGGAGGATGCTGAATTTCATGAGTTTGTTGAATGAAGGAAGGGAAATCTTTGGAAATATTTGACAATTTTAGGAGGATAATCATATGAGTCATTGGACAGGGGTTCGTGAGAAGTCTTGATCAATCAGATAATTCCAGTGAATTGTGGAGCCTATTCCCTTTTGTTAGTAACTGCACATATATACCTGGCTGGCTGCAGTGATGCCAACACAATGGACACAAAGAGAAAGTAAAAAAAGTCATCAGGAAACATAATTCAAATTTGTTGAGTACTGTTGATAATGTTTATCCTTGCAAGTTCCTGAAATGCCATACAGAACTACATTGGGACTTGTATGCCAGAAAAATCCAGTGTTGCACTGTGGATAGTAGGGAAGGTTGGAATTATTCTTAATTCTTCTGCCATGTTTATCATTCTTCCTTTCTCTTCAAAATGTGTGTCCTTCTATTATTCAGGTCTGTTTTTATGACTTGCTGGAGTCCACTCTGGATGCATTTATGAATGTAACTGTATTAAACATATGCAGATAAATATGAGTAATGACATTTATAGTGAATACAGAGGGGAACTGAAGAAGGTGTTTTTCTGAACAGTTTTCATTTGGCTTCTTGGCAGAAAAGCAGTATAAAACTGGGTATTCAAGTGCCCTTGTATGCCATAATAGTGCAGTGCATAATTGTCTCAGATGAAATATCCGCCTACCTACATAGTACACATCTAGTAGGAGATATCTGGTCCATGGTTGATTTCTTAGCTAGCATTTGACATGGCCCATGGGTGAGGTTTTTGACACCTTTCAGAGAGATTAAAGGAAATGCTATCTCTGGAAGTACATTGAGAGGGAGCCGACTAAGCTCTGGCTGTTGAAAAGAGAATCCTCAGAGAGAGAAACGCTGGAGCAACTGACATTCCTCATAGCTGTTCCTCATAACTGTTCCTCACAATAGGCCTCAGTCTGCCCATCTGTGAAACCCATCTGTGAAATGTATTTATCGAAAATGCTTGATGAATTGATGTGTCAGGAAAAACAACTAAAAAAGAAGACATTCACTAATCATGTAGTATTTCTAGGGATTTGTAATCAATGCTTATGGTTCTGTGAAAGTTGAATTCTGTTTTTGATTTATGTCTTTCTCAGCAAAATGCCATATGTGTGCATGCATGTAGCTACTTGTGCTTACCTTTGAGAAGGACCAAAGAGGATGAATACATTATTCCATTATAATACAAACACATTTCAGAAGAATTTACATACTTTCAAAAGGCCATAGTATGAAGCATTGCTGTCCAATAAAATTTCAGGGATTATGGAAATGTTCTATATATGCATTGTCCTGTACAGTAGCCACTATTCACATGTGGCTGTGGAGCACTTGAAATGTGGCTGGTATGAAGGAGGAACTGAATTTTTAACTTAATTTAATTAATTTAAATAGCCACATATAGTTGGTGCCTAACATTTTAGACAGAGTAGGTTTAAAGAGCTGTTGAAATGCTTTTAAAAGTCAGCAACTGGGGCGCCTGGGTGGCTCAGTCGTTAAGCATCTACCCTTGGCTCCGGTCATGGTCCCATGGTCCTGGGATCAAGCCCCACATCGGGCTCCCTGCTCCGCAGGAAGCCTGCTTCTCCCTCTCCCACTCCCCCTGCTTGTGTTCCCTCTCTTGCTATGTCTCTGTCAAATAAAATCTTAAAAAAATAAAATAAAAGTCAGCAACTGGTTATTCAGTCTGCCAGCTTGATTTTTTTATTCTTGGATTCTGGTTATTAGTATATTTTCTTGTGTTTAAATGTGCATCAGTTCCCACTCCACTGCCACTTCCTTTGCCCTCCTGGTTTTACACCCACCCACCCACCCACCCACACACACACATACTTCCTTATTGCTAAGCATTACATTTGTTTTATATCCACAGTTCTTGAGGCAGTACTATGTACATATTATGCTGCATCAAAGTTTTCAGCATTGGTTCTCCTTTAAAATTGAGAACAGGTTGTTAACCCTGATTTAGATTCTCAAAGGTAATTGATGTCTTCCATGGTGGCCAAACCCTACTCCTTAACCTTCTGGTACTATCTCCACCATTATCAGCCCTTGCCTTAAGATTGCTCTTTAGCCTCTTTGTTGCTGCAATATCTTGAGTGTCTTTTTCCATTGGTCTTTTTCTCTTTTTTCCAGTGTCCTTCAACATTATGGATATTTCCTACAGCTCAGATTTACTCTCCTGGATTCAGCCAAAAGCTCTGATTAAGTTTTTTTTAAGGAAATATATCTAATCCTGATCTCTTCAATGGTCTGTCTGAAAATCTCACACTTTCTCCTTGAATTTTCTTGTTTGATGTGTAAAAATCCAAGTTTAATATTAAAACTACTAATAATTTGATTAATAATCAAAATTAACCCCCCATTCTGTGTTGAAAATGCACCACTATGTTTCCTGTTACCCAAAGTTGAAGGCTTGGTCATCCTTGCTTTCCACATTTTTTTATTCTCCCTCTCAATTAGGTCAACATATGCTGGCAATTCTTTCTTTTTTTTAATAAAATATGTAATGTTTCATGAATTTGCATGTCATCCTTGCTGAGCAGCCATGCTAATCTCTGTATCATTCTGATTTTAGTGTGTACTCCTGAAGCAAGTACAGTTTTTCCTTCCTAATGGATGTTGGGTTATAACTAGTTTCCTTTTCCACTGCCCATACCTTGGCTTAGGTCTTCTTTGGCTTTTGTGTGAATTATTTCAGTCCCCTAATTGGACTGCATTACCTTCAGTCTCAATTGACGTTGTACTAACTATTCTATTTCTATCTTATCTGCTTTTTCTGCATGATCCTACCCTCTGGGTATGTTAGCTTAACCCACTCTTGCAGAATCATTCTTACTTTTCCAACAATATGCTTTTGCTTAATACTACTAGCTCTGCCAAAAGTTGAATTTTCTTATTTGTGTATTTAGATCCTCCTTGCCTACGTCTTTTAAGGTTTGTTCTGTTTTTCATACATTATTTACCATGCATGCTTTTGCAGGCATGAGCTTCGGGCTTAACTCATAATAAGAGAATCTCTGCTTTCAGGGAGCATAATAACATTGTAATGGGGAATCTGACAAGTAAATAAGCAGTTATGGTACAGTATGATAAACTTTCATCTCATCATCATCTAGAAACCATCCCAAACCACTTGCTTCTCTGAACTCATAGAGATTATTCCTTGGCCACTTAATTACATTACTCATTTTTGTCTTGTCACCTGTTTTTACTATTATGTTTTAATCTTATTTCCTCTGTTAGATTATAAACTCCTTGAGGGCAGAGAATACATCATACCACTGAATATACTTATAGCCCCTACCCCATAATATTTCATATAAAAAGTACATATTAAGTACCTGGGAATTTATAAGAGAGCTGAATTTTACCTTTGGGAATCTTTGCACTACATAGCCATCTTTCTGTCTATATAAAATTACAGAAATGTGGGGAGAGACCGTGAGGTTTGTTTGTACTCACTTTATATTGAATGATGGTTTTAACCCTGGAAATTGAATTTCTTATGCTATGTAAAGCATCATCTGTATTACAAAATGTTAGGTGCTTATACTTAAGATTTCCCCGATACAAAAAACTTAATAAAAATGAAGTATATAAATTAGAATTGTATTTTCAAACTAGTATGAAATTTATGAAATATATGTTAATACTCAGAAGCCAAGAGTAAAATATTATAATTGTTAGGCTGTAAAACCAGATGTTGATTTTGTAAAAAAAAAAAAAAAAAATAGTTTTGGGGGCGCCTGGGTGGCTCAGTCGTTAAGCGTCTGCCTTCAGCTCAGGTCATGATCCCAGGGTCCTGGGATTGAGCCCAGCATCGGGCTCCCTGCTCCGTGGGGAAGCCTGCTTCTCCCTCTCCCACTCCCCCTGCTTGTGTTCCCTCTCTCGCTGTGTCTCTCTCTGTCAAATAAATAAAATCTTAAAAAAAATTTTTTTTATTAATGTATTTGGACTTATGAAACCCTAATTGGATGAAGCAGATTTTTGTAATAGAGTAATCTCTAAAAGTAAATGTAAGTAAATTATAGCCTTTCAACATTTTCATCAATTAAAAAAATTATTGGATTTTAATCAAATTCTGGTTATTTCCAGATGTTGATTATAATACTTTCTGGTAAGTTAACTTTCCATAGGAACTTTTCCTCTTTGTTTTTGGTCAATTTTAAAAATAACTTCATTAAAGCATAATTGACTTAAACCACATATTTAAAGTATAAAACTTGATACCTTGGGATATATATATATATATACATATATGTATATATGCGCCAGAGAAGCCATCACAACTGAGATAATGAAAATATTCATCACTCTTAAAAATTTCCTCATTCCTGTAATTCCTCTAACCCCTCTCCTTCTCCCCACACCCCCAAAGGCAGACATAAATCTGTTTTCTGTCAGTATACATTTGCCTTTTTAGAAGTTTATGTAAATGAAATCATATAGTATATGCACTTTCTTGTCTGGTTTCTTTCCTTAGCATATTTGTTTTAAGATTTATCCATATTATACTGTTAACACTAGTTAACTACTTTTTATTGTTGAGTAGAAACACATCTGATTTTTATATATCAGTTGTGTGTCCTGCAACTTTACAGAATTTGTTGACTAGGTCTACCAGTTGTTTTGATGGAGTCTTTATGATGTATATAATATCATATTTACAAATAGAGACAGTTTTACTTCTTCTTTTCCAATTTGGATTCCTTTTGTTTCTTTTTCTTACCTAATTATTCTGGCTGGGACTTCAGTACTATGTTGAATTGCTTAGTTTTCAATGTATAGATCTTTTTACACCTTTGGTCATATTTATCCTTAAATAGTCCATACTTTTTATGCTATTGTAAATGGTATTTTTTAAATGTCAGATTCTGATCATTTGTTGATAGTATATAAAAATACAATTGGTTTTTACATATTGATCTTTTATCCTGCACTTCAGTAAACTCATTTATTAGTTCTAGTAGCTTTTTGTAGATTTCATTAGATATTTTTGTATATGTGATCATGTTGACTGAATAATTTTATTTGTTTTTTTTCCATAATCTTGATGCTTTTATTTCTTTCCTTTCCCTGACTGCACTGCCTAGAACCCCTAGTACACTGTTGAATAGAAATAATGAGAATGGACATCCTTGTCTTATTCCTCATCTGAGGAGGAGAGCATTTGGTCTTTCACTATTAAGTGTAATGTTAGCTGCAGGTTATTTGTAGTTGCTCTTGAAAATGTGGAGGAAGTTGTCTATTCAGTTTTTATTTGAAGTGGATGTTGGGTTTTGCCAAATGATTTTTCTGCATCAGTTGTTAAGATCATGTGTTCTTATTGTTGTTCTTCATAAGGTTAATATGGTAGGTTACGTTGATTGATTTGTGAACATTAAGAGTAGTGCATTTGGTCATGTCTGTTACTCTTTTTATATATTGTGGGAATTGATATACTGTGTTGAGGATTTTTGCATCTGTGATCGTGAGAGATATTGGTCTATAATTTCCTTTTCTTAAAATGTCTTTCAGGTTTTGGTATCAGGGAGTACTGACCTCATAATGTGAGCTGTGAAGATTCCTTCATGTTTAATTTTTTGAAGGTTTTATGGAGAATTTTTATTGTTTGTTCCTTAATTTCTTGGTACAGTTTACCAAAGAAGCTATCTGTGACTAGTGTTTACTGTCTGGGTAGATTTTTAACTACAGATTAAATTTCTTTAACAGATTACTGAAGTCATCTATTCTTGAGTGAGTTTTGTTAGTTTTGTTAGATACTTTCATCACTTACATACAACACACAGTGCTCATCGCAAGTGCCCTTCTTAATCTCCATCACCCATTTAACCCATCCCTCCACTCACCTCCCCTCTTGGTAACCATCAGTATGTTCTCTATAGTTACAAGTCTGTTTTGTGGTTTATCTCTTTTTTTCTTTGTTCATTTGTTTTTTTTCTTAAATTCCATATATGAGTGAAATCATATGGTATTTGTCTGTCTCTGACTGGCTTATTTTATTTAGCATTATACTCTAGGTCCATCCATGTTGTTTCAAATGGCAAGATTTCATTCTTATGGCTGAATTCCATTGTATGTATGTATGTATGTATGTATGTATGTATGTATGTGTGTGTGTGTGTATCTCACATCTTCTTTATCCATTCATCTATTGATGGATACTTGGGCTGCTTCTATAACTTGGCTGTTGTAAATAATGCTGCAGTTAACATAGGAGTGCATATATCCTTTAGAATTAGTGTTTTTGTATTCTTTGGGTAAATACCCAGTAGTGTGATCATAGGGTAGCTCTATTTTTAATTTTTTTAGGAACCTCCATCCTGTCTTCCTCACTGGCTGCACCAGTTTGTGTTCCTATCAAGAGTGCACAAGTGTTCCTTTCTCTCCACATCCTTGCCACACTTGTTGTTTCTTGTGTTTTTTATTTTAGCCATTCTGACAGGTATGATGTGATAGCTCATTGTAGTTTTGATTTGCATTTCCCTGATGATCAGTAATGTTGAGCATCTTTTCATGTGCCTGTTGGTTATCTGTATGTCTTCTTTGGAGAAATATCTGTGCGTCTCTTCTGCCCATTTTTTTTTAAAGATTTTATTTATTTATTTGACAGAGAGAGAGAGAGAGCACATGCAGGGGGAGCAGCAGGCAGAGGGAGAGGGAGAAGCAGGCTCATCGAGCAGGGAGCCCAATACGGGACTCAGTCCCAGGACCCTGGGATCATGACCTGAGCCAAAGGCAGACTCTTAACGACTAAGCCACCCAGGCACCCCTCTTCTGCCCATTTTTTAATTGGATTATTTGTTTTTGGGTGTTGAGTTTTATAAGTTCCTTAAATATTTTGGATACTAACCCTTCATCGGATATGTCATTTGTAAATATTTCGTCCCACTCAGCAGGTTGTCTTAGGTTTGTTGCTTGTTTCCTTTGCTGTGCAAAAGCTTCTTATTTTGGTGTAGTTCCAATAGTTTATTTTTGCTTTTGTTTCCCTTGCCTCAGGAGACCTATCTAGAAAAATGTTGCTGTGGCTGATGTCAGAGAAATTACTGTCTGTACTCTCTTCTCAGATTTTTATGGTTTCAGGTCTCACATTTAGATCATTAATCCATTTTAGGTTCATTTTTGTGTATGGTTCAAGAAAGTGGTCCAGTTTCATTCTTTTGCATACATCTGTCCAGTTTTCCCAGCACTATTTGTTGAAGAGACTGTCTTTTTCCTATTGGATAGTCTTATTTCCTTTGTTGAAGATTAATTGACCATATAATTGTGGGTTTATTTCTGGGTTCTCTGTTCTGTTCTTTTGATCTCTGTGTCTATTTTTGCACCAGTACAATATTATTTTGATTATTACAGCTTTGTAATGTAACTTGAAGTTCAGAATTGTGATGCCTTCAGCTTTGCTTTTCTTTTATGATTGCTTTAGTATCCAGGGTCTTATGTGGTTCCATACAAATTCTAGGATTGTTTACTCTAGTTCTGTGAAAAATGCTGTTGGTATTTTGATAGGGATTTGCATTAAATCTGTAGATTGCTTTGGGCAGTTAGGGACATTTTAACAATATTTGTTCTTCCAGTCTATGAGCATGGAATATCATTCTATTTGTTTGTGTTGTCTTCAATTTCTTTCATCAGCATTTTATAGCTTCCAGAATATAGGTCTTTCACCTCTTTGGTTAAGTTTATTCCTAGATATTTTATTATTTTTGGTGTAATTGTAAATAGGATTGTTTTCTTAATTTCTCCTTCTGCCACTTCATTATTTGTATATAGAAATGCAGTAGATTTTGTATATTGATTTTATATCTGGTGCTTTTAACTTATTAATGTCTTTTTAAAAAATATTTTATTTATTTATTTGAGAGAGAGAGACAGAGGGGAGATTGCATGCAGGGGGAGGGGCAGAGGGAGAGGGAGAGAGAGAATCTCAAGCAGACTCTGCTCTAAGCATAGAGCCTGATGCGGGGCTTGATCTCACGACCATCAGCCAAAAATCAAGAGTCAGACGCTTAGCTGACTGAGCCACCCAGGTGCCCCTAACTTATTAGTGTCTTTATATTTGAAGTGCATTTCCTATAAGAAGCACATAATTGGGTTTTGCTTTGGTCTCCAATCTGACAAAACTTGCCTTTTAATTGGAGTATTTAGGACATTTTTACCTTCTTTTTTTTGGGGGGGGGACATTTATACCTTATGTTATTGTTGATAAAGTTTAAATGTACCATTTTTTTAAAAGATTTTATTTATTTATTTGAGAGAGAGAGAATGAGAGAGAGCACATGAGAGGGGGGAGGGTCAGAGGGAGAAGCAGACTCCCTGCCGAGCAGGGAGCCCGATGCGGGACTCGATCCAGGGACTCCAGGATCATGACCTGAGCCGAAGGCAGTCGCTTAACCAACTGAGCCACCCAGGCGCCCTAAATGTACCATTTTTTAAAAGATTTTATTTATTTATTTATTTGACAGAGAGGGAGAGAGAGAGAGGGCACAAGCTGGGGGAGCAGCAGAAAGAGTGGGAGAAGCAGACTCCCTGCTGAGCAGGGAGCCCAACTTGGGGCTCCATCCCAGGACCCTAGGATCATGACCTGAGCTGAAGGCAGATGCTTAACTGACTGAGCCACCCAGGCGCCCCTAAATGTACCATCTTCCCCTTGTCCCACCTATTCTTTCTTTCCCTATATAGAATGTATGATTCTTACTTGTCTCCTTTGTTGACGTATTAGCTATGGTTCTTAGCTTTATTATTTTAATGGTTACTTTAGGATTTATGATATCCATATTTAATCACAGTCTACCTTCAAGTGATATTATACCACTTCACATATAATATAGGAACCTTATAATAGTGTATTTCCATTTTTGATTCCCAGCCTTTGCGATATTTTTGGTCTTATCTTTTACTTTTTTAGTATATTATTAATCCCATGCTGCATTGGTAAATATTATTTTTGTTTAGGCAGTCAGTTATTCTCTATATAGATAATAATAGGCAGTTGCCTGTTTATCCATGTAGCTATCATTTCTGGTATTTTTCATTCATTTGTGTAGTAGATTCTCCTTCCATCTGGTATCATTTACCAGTATATCTGCCTGAAAGATTTTCTTTAACATTTCTTCTAGTACAGTTTTGTTGGTGATAAATTCTTTCAACTATTGTATGTCTGAAAAAGTCTTCGTTTGCTTTTTTAAAAAATTAAATAGACTTTACTATTTAGAACAGTTTTAGGTTCACAACAAAATTGAGAGGAAGGTTCAGGGTTTCTCATATACCTCTTGCACTAAATGTGTAGAGGGATACATGTCCTACAAGTAATGAACCTATATTGACACATCATTATCACCCAGAATCCTTAGTTTACATTAGGGTTCACTCTTGATGTTGCAGATTCTGTGGGCTTAGACAAATGTGTAATGACATGGTGTGTAATGACATGTATCCATCATTTGCAGTATCATGCAGAGTAGTTTCACTGCCCTAGAAATCCTGTGTCCTGCATATTTACCCCTCCATTCCCCAACCCCTGCCTACCACCTATCTTTTTGCTGTCTCCATATTTTGCCTTTTTCAAAATGTCATGTAGTTGGAATCTTGCAGTATGTAGGCTTTTCAGACTGGTTTCTTTCACTTAGTAAGATGCATTTAAGGTCTTTCATGCATTTTCATTGCTTGATAGCTCATTTCTTTTCTTTCTTTCTTTTTTTTTTAAGATTTTATTTATTTATTTGACATAGAGAAAGAGCACAAGCAGGGGGAGCAGCAGGCAGAGAGAGGAGCAGGCTCCCTGTAGAGCAAGGAGCCTGATGTGGGACTCAGCCCCAGCATCCTGGGATCATGACCTGAACCAAAGGCAGACGCTTAACTGACTGAGCCACCTGGGCATCCCAGCTCATTTCTTTTTAGCACTGAGTAATATTCCATTATCTGGATATACCGTAGTTTATTTATCCTTCCATCTACTGAAGGACATAATGGTTGCTTCCAAGTTTTGAATAAAACTGTTATAAATATACATGTGCAAGTTTTTGTGTGGACATAAGATTTTACCTTCTTTGAGTATGATTGTTCTTCATATTCAGAGGCTGTGGCCATTATAGGAGATGCCCCAACTTGTACCTTTGATCCACCTTTTCCAGTCCTAGCCTACTGCTATCTTACTGCTGGGGTCTAATCTCTTGATTATTCTATCTCTTATCCAGTGTTGACATTTATTAAATACTGTTTAATATGATTTTAAGGTTGATTCATCTTGTCTTTGGATTATGGATTGAAAGTTTTAAACTGTAATGTATATAATTTTCTAAAAGCCTATAACTTCTTAACTATAATTACCAAGTGTTTTTAGCCATTTATTTTATTCCTTAATTTCACACTTTGGGACTCTCACAGATCATCAGTATAATGGAAGTGAGGAATAATTTTGGTTAAATATATTTTTTCTGTTTGTGTCTTTAAGAAATAATACTATGACTATACATTTATTATTTTAATGTCTTAAAATCTCTTAAAATATATTTGACTATATTTGCCTACTTTGCCTATATTTGCTTAATAAGGATCTCTGAATTCTAAAAACTAAATGTATCACATGTCAAACATACAGAAACATGCAGAAAGCTCACTTTTATTGAACTGGATTTCTTAAACATGAAGGATTTTAAGGCTGAGTTATATGGATTTAGTTATTACATATAATACAATGTGGTTATCATGTGGACTAACTTTACTAGCCATTATAAATATATGAGGAATTACATGGCAGAAAGTTTTGGGATTATTTTCAATTTGCCAGTATAGGAAAAATTCTTAAGGCTGACCTGATGGCAGTATGTCCAATTGGATAGGATGACTGTGGAAAATTCTGCCTTGAACAGAACTATGGTAATCATGCCATATGAGGTTGATAATCATCTTATCCTCCATAATTATAAATCTTTGGTTGTCTGAAAGGTACTTTGCGAAATCCAAATTTCACCACCTGTTATCCCTGATGGCTAAGATTATTAATTATTTTTATTCTTCCTCCCCGCCCGCCCCTGCTTTGCTATATTTGTGTATAATGCACATTGGAGTTTTTCTGTAGATTTTTTAAAAAATAATTTAAAACCCTTTGGCTTACAGAATCTGTTTTCTAAATTTGCAATTGATATATTAATATAGTTCAACTAACTATAGACTTTTGCTTTAGAAGATTTTAAATACGATCATTTCATTAATCAAAGGATTATTTGGGTAAGTTTATCATTGGTTTAAATGGAGAAATAGCAGAGATATATAAACAGGACATACTTTATTAATTACTGGCCATGGCCCCATCCTGTCTTTCCTATCACCATTAGTTAACGTACATTAAATGTGGCACTTCGGATTGCCATATCTTTAAAGAGAATTAACTTCTACAGGACCTAAATTTCAAGGGCTTGGTGACAGTAGTTTATTTTGCTGTCAGCAAGATAAGTATCTCAGCATTCCAGACCCCATAGAATTCCTATAGCCATTGCTGGGAGCTGACTGTATTGACATCTGGTCACTTGGCAGTTACAGCCTTCCCATGAGAAGCTGCTGTCCAAGGTGATTGGTATTTCTTTCTCACGCATTCTAAAACCAGGAATACCAGGGCTGATTCAGAGGTCCTGTCAAATTCTCTAGACTCTTGACATGTGACCATTGGTCAATAGTTTCAAGTTAGCATTTTCAGTGTACCTCCAGACTTCAAGTTTTTCTGTGGGGCTTCTAGAGCTGGAAAGGTGGCCTAGAGGTGAGATGGTAGGGAGAAAGCAGACAATATTCTGTTAATAAATCTGAAAGTAATTGGGGTTGGTTTAAAAATTATTTTTGTAAGAAGCAAAATTGCCCATTCATCTGATTCTGTGATCTTGGGCCCAAGAAAAGTGGACAAAGAAACCTTGTTAAATTTGCATAGGAGTATAATTCTCACTTTTTTCTAGTAAACATTGGGAGTGTTTTTTGGGGGTTTTCACATCATTTCTCACAAAGTCAAAAAACTAAAGGAGGCTGATTGTTTATAAGCTAAGACTATAATCATCCATGGCATGAAAATTTCCTTGGGCTGTTTTTTTGACAGCAGTAAGATGAATAGTTTAATGATGTATACTAATTATAAATTACAATTATGCCTTTGATTGCTGTCATAGAAATTATCTCATGTATTGGGGAGTCACAATAGATGTGTTCATGTAAATGAAAGACAGTTGATACAGGATTAGATTTTTTTTAAGATTTTATTTATTTATTTGAGAGAGAGGGAGAGTGCATCAGGGGAAGGAGCAGAGGGAGAGGGAGAGGAAGAGGAAAAAAATCTCAAGCAGACTGTGAGCTGAGCACGGAGCCGGACACGGCGCTTGATCTCACGACTCTGAAATCATGATCTGAGCCAAAACCAAGAGTCAGTGGCTTAATCGACTGAGCCACCCAGGCGCCCCTGCAGGATTAGATTTATTTAATGTTGTTTTAGGAGTAAAAACTAAGGTCATTGACTAAAACTTACAGAAATGGAAGGAAGGATTTACCAGGAAATGGAATTATTAAAAAAAAAACATGGAATTAGCTCTCCCTCTAGGTAGTGAATTGCTTGTTGCTAAATTGGATGGTCAGTACTGGGGCAGGTAACCTCTGATATCATTCTCATTTATTGAATATTTGATGTGTATCTACATTATAGTAACAAACTCATAAGCTTCCCGGGACAGATAAACTCAGCTTAAGGCAGTGGAATGGTGGTGCCAGTGGCAAACTGAAAATGCCTTCTGTGCTTAAACTTATTTAAATTCAAATAAAAATAAAGTCCATTTTGCTGCCCAAACAAAACTTGTCATTTGGCTGACCATTGCATCTATTGTAGTAGGCATATTCATATGCAGAATTTTTATTTTATCATTAAAATCAATACAACATTATTCTTATTTTATAAATAAAGGACCCGAAATTAAGGGAAGTTGGGTAATTCATCTATTTGATTGTTACTATTCAGTGGAAGAGTTTAGGATCAAACTCCCAAGTACACTGTATCATGGTTAATTCATTTGATCTTCCTGATGACACAGACATCAGGAAGTTATATCATTTACCTAACGGTTCCAGGTAGTCTTTGAAAAAGCCCAAGCTGGTACAATGACCACTCTCTTTATTCCAAGTCAGTTTGGATTCTTTCATTGACATCTTTTGATGCCAGTGCCATTGTATAGATGAGACAATGGGTCCTTGGGGAGGGTTAGTTATATATAATTTCAGGTTTCGTGTCACAAGGAAAATGAGAGGGAGACACAAATGAGTCAGATGCTTATTTAAATAAAATAGTTGATCACAAATAAGGTATGGTGAGTGTAGTGGGTCAGTTAGTGTCCGCCCAAAATTCACGTCCACCGAGAACCTCAGAATGTGACCTTATTTGGAGATAGGGACTTTGTAGTTATAATTAGTTAAGGATCTAGAAATATTAATGAGTTAAGCATCTAAGGATGAAATCATCCTAAAATTAGGGTGGGCCCTAAATCCGACTGTTACCCTTGTAAGAGCAGGGGACACAGAGACAGAGGACAGGCACAAAGGAGGTAGAGGTATAGAGAAGGCCATGTAAAACTGGAGGCAGATACTGGACTTAAGTGCTGCTGTAAGCCAGGTGATGCTAAGTGGTGCCACGGATTTGCGACAGCCACCAGAAGCTAGGATAAAGGTAAGGGACAAATTGCTCCTGAGGGCCTCTGGAAAGAACTAACCTCGCTGATTCCTTGATTTCAGACTTCTAGCCTTCATAAATGTGAAAGAGTAGATTTCTATTGTTTTAAGCCACACAGTTTTGTGGTATTTGGTTATAACAGCCTCAGGAAATTAAATGGTGAGATACTTTAGATAAAGTCTGCCTTTCCCACCCTCCCCCTCCCACTCACCCATATATGTGTATGCTTTATAGCTTTGGGTCCCTGAAAATAACACCACTAGAAATCTTTTGAAGTATATTCTTAATAGATTCCTATCAAAATAAAAATATGTTACCTGGGAAGAGTAACATATCAAGTATTAACATAATAGAATTCTCTAAAAAAATGATTACTTTTAATATCTTAGTATAGAAACTCTTATGCTGATTCAGACAGTATTTTAACTGGATCTGAATGAGGATATTTGAAGGTAAAAGTCAAGTGCTTCTGGCTATTAGTTTCTGAGAGTTGCAATTATATAAATCATGGATATATCTTTAAAGCATATTTTATATCATATTAATATACTGAAACTCATGGTGATATAGAATATTTGATTATAGTTTGCAGCCCAAAGGAAGGTATTTTAAAAGCAGTAGATTTAAATTTGGTATTGAGTGTGTTCTCTATTTTTCAAGTATAGTAGGACTGCAAATTCTTGTGCTAGCTGAAAATCTGTGAAGATAATTAAGCCTATATTTCTTACCCCTTTAGGTTACTTGGAAGGGTAAATATTTTAATGGGTACAATTTCTATCTATTTTATCTTCAGGTGCTTGTGTGCAGGCTTTATTAAGCATAAAGAAATGAACCCAGTCTAAATTTATGACAAGTCTTTTTATTCATAATAGAATAAAGCATAATTTTTACTTCCTCTGCATAAAATGCGCATACATTGCCCACATAAATTTGAATTATTTTTCTCATTTTCTTAGAGATGGTGATTTCTTTTTTTTTTTTAAATATTTTTATTTATTTATTTGAGAGAATGAGAGAGAGAGAGCATGAGAGGGGGGAGGGTCAGAGGGAGAAGCAGACTCCCTGCCGAGCAGGGAGCCCGATGCGGGACTCGATCCAGGGACTCCAGGATCATGACCTGAGCTGAAGGCAGTCGCTTAACCAACTGAGCCACCCAGGCGCCCCCAAAGATAATTTTTTAAAAAGATTGATGTATTTGAGAGAGAGCACAAGCGGAATGGGCAGAGGGAGAGGTTAGAGAGAATCCGTGGCAGACTCCATGCTGAGCGCAGAGCCAGACATGGAGCTCAATCCCAGGACACTGAGATCAGGACCTGAGCAAAACCAAGAGTCAGATGCTTAATCAGCTGAGCCACCCAGGTGCCCCCAACCAAAGATAACTTTTGATACAAACTTAAAATATCTTCGTAGGGCATTAATCAAACTTTTCTTGGCTTATGCTTTCCTATACCCCTCATTTGTTGAAATCCGGTTACGTCACCATTAGCAGGTCTGATATTTCTCTCATTTCAGGTTCTCTATAGTTTTGTTTGACAAGCACTTTAAATATTTACTGTAAGACCTGTGGGGACCTACCTTCCCATCCATGAACACCCAATGATTATCTTCTCCCACTTCTTTAGAGGAACTACATGCTGTTCTCTTTTAAAAAGTGAAGTCTTATTTTGTCATTCCCTTACTTAACTATCTAGTCCTCTGGGGATTTGCTGTTGCATCGTTGGCTGACCATGATAAAATTTTTCAGTCTGTAATCTGAGCCACTTTACTGTGCAGAACAGTGCTGTATGATAGAAATAGTATGTGAACCACATAAGTGCTTTTAAATTGTTTAGTAGCCACATAAAACAGATAAAGAATTGAAATTAATTTTGATAATATATTCTACTTAATCTAATATAACTAAATTATCATTTTGACATATAATCAGTATAAAAATTGAGATACTTTATGTTTTTTATTTTGTATGAAATCTTTGAAATCCAATGTTTTTCTTGAATACTTGTGTTTTTTTGAGAGAGAGAGAGAGTGCACATGCACATGAGGGAGAGGAGGAGCCGAGGAGAGGGAGAGAATCTTAAACAGTCTCCATGCTCAGCACAGTTGGGCACCATTCCATGATCCTGAGATCATGACCTGAGCCATAAACGGATTGAATGCTTAACAGACTGAGACACCCAGGTGCCTCAAAATCCAGTGTTTATTTATACTTACATCACATGTCAATTTAGACTAGTCATATCACAAGAATTAAAAAACTGCACCTGACTGTTGGATACCCTATTGGATGGCAAAGATTTAGAATATTAACTTTTCAGGTCCACCACACCCAAAGTGCAGAAAGTCCCAGCAAAGGAGTTCTAGTGTTCCCAAGACTGACATATCCTCCCACTACAGAGATATGTTATCATTCTGTTGTCTTTTAAGTTTTTTCATTTTGTCATTAAAAAATCCACTTGAGTGTGTGTTCCATGGAAAGGAAAGGGTTATTTCTGTTGGATTTCTCACTGTAGTGAATGTGATAGTCTGGGGTTTACACTATTATGTCCCTATAAAGCATGCTGTACATCTCCTAACAAGACTGCCATTCATTTTTTCAATAAATCCTGCACAGGGGTATTAGGGTCTGTGAACTGACAATTGATTTACTGCCTGGAAAATTATTCTTTATTGATTTATATTACGTGGAGGCGACTGCAAATCTATAGTGTCTCTAATCAGAGAGAAAATGGTAAAGTTAGTGTCATTCTTATTGAGATAGGCAATTCCAAGTAGGCGAATAGGTTTAGCACCTCTAGGTGACATCTACATATTATTCACTTATGAATTCCAGTAATCCATTAATTATATAATACATAAAGCAAGTGAGAGCAGGGTAATTAATTAAAAAAAAAAAACCCAAAGTGTCCTTTGTGCAAACAAGTATTTTAAATGTCAATTTGGCATTCTCTTTCTGTGTGGAATTGGATACCTTGGCTTGATTTTTTCTTAAAGATTCTATATCATATCTAGATTGCTATCTATATGTTGAAAATGCAAGAGTGTCTTAAACGAGTAAAACCTTTGAAATAGAAAGTGCTCTAAGTTGATTAATCAAGTTAGGGAAGGTTTCTAAAAACTATTAAAATGATTTACCTAATTTCTATGAGTTCCTTCAGGAAGCTCACTAAGGTTAGGAAGGGGCTGAGATCACCTGCCATCTTGCCCTGCCTTTGGGAGCTTCCTTTTGTAACCAGTTCTAATCAAGAGGCTTCTGTCTAGAACATAACCTGACTTTAATTAATTAATTTTTAAAAAGATGTATTTACTTTAGAGAGAATGGGGAGAGGGGCAGAGGGAGAGAGTGAGAGAGTCGTAAGCAGACTCTGCACTGAGCGCAGAGCCCAGCATGGGGCTTGATCAGAGGATCGATCGTGAGGTCATGACCTGAGCCAAAACTGAGTTGGACGCTCAGCTGACTGTGCCACTCAGGCGCCCCTAACTACCTGACTTTAATTTAAATCAAAAAGACAAAATACAGCAGCGTGTTAGATTACTGCTTGGGCAGAGGGCAATGGAATCTGTAGGATTGTTGCATACATATACCTTAGGTATGTGAATTGGCTTTGGAGGATCTACAGCTTTCCTGAAATTGTAGGCAAAACATTCTACGTGGTTTGAAGGTGCTTCCCCCACTACTCATCCCTCTGGGAGAGGGTCTGTATGTATATCAGAGTCTTAAATTTATCTAGTACCTTCAAAAAAAAAATCTCAGACATGCATAGCAGATTCACTATTGAATCCATAGCACCTTGCACAGCGCTTAGCAATTAGCAGGTCTCTAAATATTTGTTGGATAAATGAACACTCTCAGGTTGTTTGAGCATGTCAGGTGAGTTTCCTGGAATACTATAGTTTGTCTAAGGGAATTTTTTTTACTTTGCTTAGTTTCTTGTAGTGCCCACAAAATGCAGTCACAACTTAATCAACAGTATTTATGTTTATAGGGAAGCAAAGATTGCTGTTTGGGATTTGGAGCTCAAGCTTTTGATCTGATTGTGCCAAGTGGCATTTTTTCATTTCTTATAGCTTGTCTTTTTCCTACTCCCATTTTTCTGCTCTCCTCCCAAATCTCTTTCTCTTCTTTTGATGCACTCTAAATATGGGAGATCAAGTGGGAGCTTGGGAAGATTTCTGCCCTGAAATTTAATGGTGAAAGATATTGTTCTGACATCCATTCAAAGGCACTTTTTGATTCAGTGGGAAATTAAAATTCATTTATTTATTCAAAAGGCATATATTAGTTGTGAGCTACATTCTGTGCGTGGCCCTGGGGACACAGCTGCAGACACATACAGACCTTGTCCTTATGGTGCTTACAATTTAATATGGCAATAATTAATTAAAATACAGATTTTTAGCCAAAGGCTCAGTGTTTTGGTTTCATGTCAAGTGATTTTACCAGTGCAGTTTATTACCGTGATCTCTTTTGAACCAAGTGTATTTTAAGTTCTTTGTTGGTGCTTATGGGCTCATTGTGAGGCCCAGAGTGACATATAGAATCCCCAGGAGCAGAATCTGAACAGTTGAATTTGCTCTTTGCCTCCTGGCCCCTCCTTTGAGGCTCAGGGGAGAGGGTTAAAGCATTTTTGAATATAAACTAAGCCAAACTACTCCTTCCTCCCTTTATTTTTCTGTCTCCTAACCTAAGACAGCAAAAACAAAAGCACTGTCTTCCCTATGAGTAATCTGTAATTCTGTACTTTTCTGCAATGAAGGACATGTTTGGATCTTTTATTTACCATACAATGTACCATTAGGTTTAGTATTTTTCCTCATTCTGTTACTTTTTTTAAAATCCAAATGACAGAGATACGGGGTCTTTAAAAACTGAAAACTAGATATTTTTTGGTTGTGTAGACAAGCAATTTAATGAAAATGCTACTGAAATGTTTTTCCTCTATGAAAACTAGTAAATCAATTACAAAAGCAATTTCCTTACACAGTATGATTTTATTGTGTTTGACCAGGGCATTTGATAAGTATTAGTTCTTGCTGAGAGCAAAGAGTAAATTTTATTTCAAGCTTTTCTTTCATGCAAACAGCGAGAGAAGTATCAGAAGGGCAGTTGGACACTGGTTTTACCTGGTGGTGTGCACAGAGGATGAGGGAATCTGTGGGCTGGCCTGACTTCTTCAGTGTCTACACTGAGAAATGCAAGAGAGGGACCTGTTTTCTAATAAAAATGGGGAGATGATGGCAAATTCTCATATCTGGGCATATTTCATACAAGTGCAGGTATTGTGGTATTTCTTTTTACTTCCTCCTGAGAGACTTTTCTCCATTAAACAAACAGTATGCCCAACCCCAATTCAAACTAAACAAATAAATGTACAAGAGAGAGAGGAAAGATCTAGGTCTGATGTGTAAACATATTGGAGTGGAGGGTTAGCAGCTATGGATTTCATTGCTGTCCCTGAACTTGATATATAGATTGTCATTGGTCCAGTATATATAACGGGCAAAAAAAAAAAAAGTGCTTGCAAACAATTTACTGTGTGCCTGTTACTGTCCTAGGATTCATGTGACACATGTAACCCCTCCGTTTGCCCCCCAATGTGTTTTATATCACTCACCGAAGATTGAGGATTTGCTGCATGGTGGTTACGAGTCTGAGTGTTGACCCAGTATCTCTAAGTCTGTTTTCTAAGCTGCAAAGTACTGACCATAAGAGTATCTATGTCGGGGAGCCTGGGTGGCTCCGTCATTAAGCATCTGCCTTCGGCTCAGGTTACGATCCCAGTGTCCTGGGATCGAGTCCCCATAGGGCTCCCTGCTCCGCGGGAAGCCTGCTTCTCCCTCTCCCACTCCCCCTGCTTGTGTTCCCTCTCTCGCTGTGTCTCTCTCTGTCAAATAAAGAAATAAAATCTTAAAAAAAAAAAATAGTATCTATGTCATTCTAACTTGTAGAGTTTTAATGAGAATTAAATGAGATAATGGTTGTGCTCAACAGATGTTGGCTACAGAAAGTGCTGGCATGAATGTGACATGGTATTTTATTTTGGGAATCTAACCAAAAAAGCTGTAACAATTTTTTGATGACTTACTCTCTTGTTCTCCAGTCCATGCTCAGTCAGAAGGTGTTCCCTTCTCAAAGCTGCCTCAGTGCCTTCTATAATACCTTTAGTACATTATATTAAAATGATGCATTTAAATACCAGCCACTCCCATCTCCCAGCATGCAAGCCCTTCCATGGCATAGTCTATCACTTAATGTTTTTTCAGCACCTACTGCTATTCTTGGAACACAGAGAGTTGAAAAATGTTCTTAAAACAAGGAACAGAAAGCAGGAAAAGGCCAAGAACTGAAGTGGTCCTTTGAAGATAGTGTGAGAAATTAAGTGCAAGAGATGAAGACATTTAAGATAGTGGCAACAGAGTAGAGGCTAGGGGTGGGGAAGAGGGGAGGAAGGAAAAAAGAGGGTGGACTTAGGGGTCAGTGAGGAGGGAACATATTTGAAAATAGGCTAAAAAAACAACATAACATCTGTGTTTTAGGAAGAGAGCTCAAAACAGACTGCGTATTTTCTTGATAAGATAGCTCTTCAATGTCAGCTTGAGGATTTGGTAGGAATTTGGGTTTTGGGAGTAAATAGGAGTCCACATAATTGGTCAGTGTTTAGTGAATTATGCCATAAGCCTATGTGGGTTTCAATAAATTTAAAGCAGAACCCTAAACCTATGAAGGAATTTACAGTAAGGCACAAGGCTTGAAATCTGATGTGTATAAGACAAGGAGAAGGGTTAGCAGTACCTGACAACAACCTTTCAGTCTGCGGTATTCCTAAGATTCATTCAATAAATATTCAGTGATGAGTTGTTTTCCAGGCACGTTGCTAGGAGCTAGTCTTTCAACAGCAATCACAATAAAAATGGTCTCTGCTCTAAAGGAGCATTTGGTCTAGTAGGGGAGGCAGAAAATTATGTGCACAATATTTTGGTGTGAAACAAGCTATGGGATTATACAGGTGGGGCATCCAATGTAAGGGGTCAGGGAAGATTTCCTCAAGGAGGTAATGCATAAGCTGATATCTGAAGGATGAGTAGGAAATAGCTACAGAAAAGGAGGAGAAAAGACTATTTTGTGTAGAGAAAGTGAAAAAATTTTCAGTGAGGTTGGAAAGTAAAATTCAGTGAGGTTGGAAGATATCAAGGAAACATCTAGGAGAATAATCAGGGCCCAATCATGCAGGTGCTAGTCAGCTAAATAATGAAGTCAGAATTGCATGTATAAAAACCTCTCTACATGTTTTGCAGAATGATTTGAGGGGCCAAGAGTAAATGCCAGGAGGGGGCGCCTGGGTGGCTCAGTCGTTAAGTGTCTGCCTTCGGCTCAGGTCATGATCCCAGGGTCCTGGGATCGAGTCCCACATCGGGCTCCCTGCTCCGCGGGAGACCTGCTTCTCCCTCTCCCACTCCTCCTGCTTGTATTCCCTCTCTCTCTGTGTCTCTCTCTGTCAAATAAATTAATAAAAAATTAAAAAAAAAAGAGTAAATGCCAGGAGGTCATTAAGAAGCTTTGGGGGTAATCCATGTGAGAGATAATTGTGGTCTGAGCTGGAGCAGTGAGAGTGGGGACCTAGAGATGAACATAAGAGATATTTAGGAGTAGATTTGACAGGTATGAATTGATTAGAGGTGCGGCATTAGGAAGTGGCAGAGATTTAAGTTTCATACTGATGTTTGGCTGTGCACCTCAGTGGGTAGAAGTACAGTTTTCTGAAATGGGGAGCTATGAGGAAGAACAATGTGGGTAATGTTTGATGTTGAGTACAGTTTTAGGTGCACTGAATTTGGAATGTCTTTGTGACATCCAAGTGAAGATTGATTATATGAAAATGGCAGTCAGGAGAGAGAAAAATGTGGACATACACAATCAGAAGTCATCAAGATACGGATATTGAAACAAGGGGAGGAGATAAACTGGCCCAGCAAGTACAAGTGAAGTGAAAAGGAGGCCTAACATAGAACTCTAAGGGATACCAATTATTTTCTTCTAAATCATCTCTCCTGATTTATATATAACAAAGTGCATGCATTTTAAGTAAACATTTCAGTGATATTGATACATGTATATACCCCTATAACCAATATATTAATCAAGATACAGAAAATATCTAGTGTGTTGAATCTGGCCTGCAAGTTCTGATTATTCAATTTTTAGGAGTTTTAGATGCTAGTTATTAAATATAAGCCATTAGTTTAAAATTATGTCATATGGTCTTACAGTTAAATAAATTATTTTAAAAACAAAACATACTCAAAATGTAACACTTAACAGTTATTTGCTATACTTAATACTTCCTATGATCTTGGGGTTATTTTCATGTGTTTTGTTTAAATGGAGAAAATACTGTATATTGGTATGTATTCAGTCATGTTATGTTGGTAACTTGAAATCAGCCATGGTGAGAATATTTACGCCACAGAATTTGGCAAACACTGCAAATCAGGGATTGACTTATTTTTTAGTTGGTTGCTTCAGCAAAAGTAAGTGAAGAGTAAGATCCCAGTAATGTAGATTAAGTTTAAAGTGCCCTGTCTGTACCTGTTACTTTATGAGTAGCACAAGAAATTAGGGCTGTTTGAGGATATATTCTTCCTGTTGTTGAAAATTATTATCTGGTTCAGGAAAGAGATCACTCATGTCATTGATGAACAAGTTAGGTTCCAATATACATAGTGCTAAAGCTTAATAAATGTAATTGTAAGAGAATGAGAAAGAACGTGTCATGTATCAGATGTAATGAAAATAAATTTATTGGGAAAAGAATTAGAGAATTGGGATTGGAAAAGCAGAGGTAGGTTAGGCATGTAAGAGTTTGGGAAAAAGCAATCAAAGCATTCTGTGAGAATTGGCTATGTGGAATTTATAGTCAAGTGCTTTGCATATTTTATTATTTGTAAATTGTGTATTATATGATTTTTTGTATCAGTAAAACTTATAAAAATATATGTATGTATACATATACACATATGCTTTTTTCAGAGAGTTGGTTGGTTGTGAAGCATTTACTAGCACAGAACTGATCATACATTCTCTTCTAAAGTTCCTTCAGGCCCTTTGCTGCATATCCCCATCCTTGGCCCCAAGCAACTGTTGATTTGCTTTCTGTCACTGTAAGTAGGTTTTGCCTGTTCTAGTTTCATAAATGGAAAAATGGAATAAATGGAATAATACTTTTTGGTGTATTGCTTCTTTTGCTCAGCATGTTGCTGAGATTTATTCATATTGCATAAATCAGATATTAGTGATTTATTTCTTTTGATTGCTGGGTAGTATTCCATAGTATGGTTGTACCATGATTAGTTTTTCATTCATGTGTTGATGACTTTTTTCTTCTTGTTCAGTATTTGGCTATTATGAATAAAGCTGCTATGAGTTTTTATGTACAAATCATTTTATGGACAGTGTTTTTATTTCTTTTTGGGTAAATGCCTATGAATAGAATTGCTAAGTCACATGTATGTTTTACTTCTAAGAAGCTGCTAAACTTTTGCAAGTAGCTGTACTATTTTCCATTCCCCCCAAGTAGTATCTGAGAATTCCAGCTGCTCCACATCCTCACCAACACTGCACTGTGTTCTTTTTAATTTTAGCTATCCTAGTGTGTGCATTGGTACCTCACTGTAGTTTAATTTTTTATTTTTATTTTTTTAATCGTAGGTCTCTTTTAAAAAATTTTTATTGTTATGTTAATCACCATACATTACATCATTAGTTTTTGATGTAGTGTTCCATGATTCATTGTTTGTGTATAACACCCAGTGCTCCATTCAATACATGCCCTCCTTAATACCCATCACCAGGCTAACCCATCCCCCCACCCCCTCCCCTCTAGAACCCTCAGTTTGTTTTTCAGAGTCCATAGTCTCTCATGGTTTGTCTCCCCCTCCGATTTCCCCCCCTTCATTCTTCCCCTCCTGCTATCTTCTTCTTCTTCTTTTTTTTTTTTTAACATATATTGTATTATTTGTTTCAGAGGTACAGATCTGTGATTCAACAGTGCACAATTCACAGCGCTCACCATAGCACATACCCTCCCCAATGTCTATCACCCAGCCACCCCATCCCTCCCACCCCCCCCACTCCAGCAACCCTCAGTTTGTTTCCTGAGATTAAGAATTCCTCATATCCTCACTGTAGTTTTAATTGGCACACCATTTTTGAAGAAATGAAAAAGTACAACAGAATATCTAGCAGAGTGAATTGTCAGGGAAGCCAAGAGACAAGAGCATTTTGAGAAACAGAGAACAATCTACATGTCATATGGTGTTAAGAGCTTAGAGACAAAGGGGTGCCTGGGTGGCTCAGTCGTTAAGCGTCTGCCTTTGGCTCAGGTCATGATCCCAGGGTCCTGGGTTTGAGCCCCGCATCGGGCTCCCTGCTCCGCGGGAAGCCTGCTTCTCCCTCTTGCCCTGCCTGCTTGTGCTCTCTCTCTCTCTCTGTCAAATAAATAAATAAAATCTTTAAAAAAAAAAGAGCTTAGAGATAAGAATAGCAAAGTGACCATTGGATTTAAGAGCATAAGGTCATTTATTATTTTAGTATAAGTGATTGCAGTGAGAAAATGGAAATCACCCATTGGAAATTCACACTACTTTCCACTCTTAAACCTAGAATCCTGTACTGCCCATGTCATGAAATTACCAAATATCATTCTTTATATGGCTCAAACCCCAGCAGCAGATGAAGGGAAAACTCTTTTCCTGTGTAGAACTTTAGCCTGGTGCTGAACCCTCTCTTACAAGTATACATCCTCCTAGATTGACCTAGGAATAAAGTATTCTCATTGTCTGTTTCTAGACTGGCACATTGTTTTCCCTATGCAATGAATTATTAGAGGATAGATGAAGCTTCATCCTATCCCATTGTCTTTCTACCTTCTACATTGTCCCAAGAAGGTATGATAATGTATCTGAATTGTCTCCTGATTTCTTCTCATCTGGCACTAAGCAGAACTTTGCTCAGTGCCCACCACTTAGGTTTTGTTTAATCAGTAAAACTACAGTACCTCACTGTAGTTTTCAGACTACGGTGTGAAAGACTGTACAGACTATAGTATATATTACTATAATAATATATACTGAATAAATGAGTGAATGAACGAATAAAGGAGTGAATGAGTTACCACATAAAGAAGGATTCTTGGTTGAAGTCACCTGTTTTCAATTTCCATTCTTTTTTTTCCCTGCAATTATTCATATCTGCATGAAGGGGCCTGGTGGGTGGTAGTTGCTGACAAATAGTCTTGGAAGGAAAGTTGGGAGTGGGAGCTCTGAATTCTTGCTTGAGTTAAGCAAGACTTTGAATACAAAAAAGAGGAAAGTCATCTCTTCCATTTTGACTTAGAAAATTGCCAACATGTTAAAAAGACAAAATAAAAACTCTCATTATAAATTCTAAAGTGGATTCTGGAGTCTGGAAACAACACCCTGTTTTGTACATCCCTCTCTTAGGCCAGATTCTAGAAAGTGGTATGTTACTTGTTTGCATGTTTGCTTTTCACCTGAGGCTTTGAGCTCCTCCAGGGCAGAGATGCATCTTACTTATCTTTGTTCCTCCTGTTGCACATAACACTTAACAGGTACTTGATAGCTTTTTGTTGAAAGAATGAACCAATTCAGGGAGGTGATAAACTGGAGACAGGGTTTAAGAGACAGAAATGAAATAGAAAGTTTGGTTGGGAATTGATTGAGTTCCGATTAAAGCAAAAGCAGAAGACTTGAAGTTATAGCTTCAGATTTTAGCTGAACTCTTCAGCTTGCTTCATTGCAAAATAAATGTTTATAATAAGATGCGGCTTGTTTAGTAATGCATATTTGGGGGCTCTGGACAAAAGTGGTATGTAATTCAGGTTTCTGCCAAGGATATGTAGTATCTGATGCCACAGAAGGACCAGGTCTCTTATGCAAAGTTTTTCTTAAAGCAGGGGGTGGTTGCCAAGTACTATGGGAAACTCATAACAAAGCATATAATCATTTTTTCCAGGGCTAATGTAGAAAGCTAAAAGAGAAAAAAAGAAAAAAGAAAACTGAAAGAGAAGAGCTTTGAAAGGCATCATAATGGGGCTCCAGAGCTCAGTAAGCTCTTGGCAAGAGCTCTACTTCTCTCTCTTTCCCCCACACTCCTCTTTCTCATCTGTAATTTGACTTAGAATCCACCAGAAATAATCCTGTATGCCCTTCATTCCTATATGCTTCAGCTCCTTCAAGAGGCCTAAGATTTCCCAGGTTATGTTTCATGACCTGGACTCTCCTCTTCATTTGGCTCTGCACATCCCCTGATCTGACTCCATCTTCCCCTTCTTTGGCTTGTTCTCTTCCTAAAAATGTGGTGTTTTTATCATTGTCATTTAGAGATCATTGTCTTTCTGTCTCTCCCCAAAGTCTCCAGTCTTGAAACCTGAGGAGTCAGACTACTGCTTACCCCTCCTTTGTTGCAGTCTTCATAGACACATCACTCCCTCATTTCATGAAGATTTTAGCTCCTAGTTCACTGTCACTTTCTCTAACACTTTCTCATCACCATTGTGACTGATTTTAGTTTCTGTGTTAGTAATTCTTTCAACCACCCTGACTTGTAAGTCATTTTCTTTGAAGAATCTTGTCCTCTACCTTAATACAGCCATATACTCCATTAGTTGAACCCCAGACTTTGAGATTCTCTAAAATTACACCCCTTCTATAATTTTAACCATCTCACTTTCCAACCACTACCTCTTATCTTCCTAGCTTACTTCCTCAAATATACTAGCAAACAATTCTTTCACTCCATTTGTTTTATGCTAATATCACATTTTCACTGCTATTCTCTCCAACATACCTTACTTAGCTTGAGTTCTCTGGTCTAATTATGAAATGTCTTTGTTCAAACCTTGTACTAGTACTTAAGTATTTGATCATTGCTTGACCCCAAGTCTGATATATTCTTTTTTTTTTTTTAAGATTACTTATTTATTTTAGAGAGACAGCACGAGTGGGAGGGGCAGAGGGAGAGAGAGAATCTCAAGCAGACTCCACGCCCCCACGATGCGGGGCTCGGTCCCAGGACCCTGAGATCATGACCTGAGCTGAAACCAAGCTCAACAGACTGCGCCACCCAGGCGCCCAAGTCTGATACATTCTTGTATCTGCTTATGAGGACTGGATTGCTCTTTACCCTAAGACAGTTTGACATAAGGTACTTTATCTCATCTCTTTGAGAGTCACACCCTGTTTTATAACTGCACAAATGACCAGTCATGCTGAGATAATGACTAATCTTGAAATTAATGACCAATCCTAAGAAAGCCTTTCAATACTCTCTATAATCAAAAAGTGCCTTTCAGAATCTTGTCCTATTTGGATAGAAATTCCTTTTTCTTGCACTGTATCTATCTTCGGACTTCACACTCAGAGAAACTCACTGTCTACTCCGGAGTTACTTTCCCTTGTCCGGCAGAGCAGTCAGTTCATCTTTGATATTTTTGGTGTTTGATTATTCTTTAACAGCTCTGCCATTTTTAACTACTTCCCTGCATGCACTCTCAACTACATTGCTCTTTCTTTCTCAGTTCCTTCACTGTATTTACCTGATAATACTTAACCCTGGTTAAATCCAACTCTCTACTTTGCTTCTGGACTTGCACAGTTGAACATGACTGGAGAAAAACAAAGCTATACTGAACAGTCTTCTTGAATTAATGGACACTTTCTTCAAGTGTGCTCGTCTGCTGTTAAGCCACCCTATCTCATTTTCCTCAATTATTCTTTTACTCTCCTAGATGACTATTACCTTTTCTTCTCATTTTCACCAAACTTTTTTAACACATGCTTTCTTATCTTCTTTGATAACTTGGCTTCCTATTTCACTGAGAAAATAGAAGCACATGAAAGAAAACTTCTATGTGGTCTCACTCTGACATATTGCCAGTCTACTTGAAAACATACCCATGAAATCTGTGTTTCTGTCTAATGCCAAACTCAACACTTGTTCCCCCAAATCACCCTCCCACTCCATTTTTTACTGATTTATTCTTACAGCATGCAAGTAGGCTGTAATTTCTCACATCTGAAAAAAACATTTTATGACTTCACATTTTCCTGTAGCTTCTACCCTATTTCTGTGATCCTCTTTCCAGCAAAGTGCCTTGTGTCTGTTTGCTTGTTCCCATATTCTCTTGAACGTACTCAGAACAGTTTTTACCGCCACCTCTCCGCTGAAAACACTTGTCAGAAATCACCAATGACTTTCACGTGGCTAATCCAATGGTCACATGTCAGTCTTCTTTCTTGACCTCAGATGTAATACTTGGATTTGGGTTACTGTTTCCCTCCTAGAAGCTAGATATTTCCTTTTCATCTCTTTGCTAGTGTTTCCTCATCTCCCCATCTTAGTCCTTGGATCTCTCCTTCTCTATTTACTCTTACTCCAGAGTTATCTCATCCAGGCTCTTACTTTTAAAAACTTCTTTTTAAAAAAATGATGATTTCTACAGTTGTATCTCCAGCCTGGACCAATATGAACTCATCTCGCTGCTCTCTCAACAGTTTGATGTGGTTGACAATTTGGCATCTCACACTTAAAGTGCCCACAGTTTAACTGTCAGTTCTTCTCTCCATCCCTACCTGTTTTTTCTTGTCTTTTTCTTTAATATATATACCAAATTCTGATAATTTTGAACTACCTCTACTGCTTTCTTCTTTATTCAACAACTGTAATTTCTAACCTGGATTATTGGGATAGCCTTCTAACTGTTCTCTCTCCTATGCTAACATACTAACTATTTGCAATCCAGTAGTCAAAATGATTCTTTGAAACATGTCAGATCACTTTTTGATACCTGGCTCTTTGTGATTTCTTAGATATCATGTCCTGCAACTTTCTCCTATGCTTCCTAAACTTCAGCCATACTGGCCTTTTTCCTCTTTTCAAACATGTGAAGCACACACCTACCTGTCATGGCCCAACCTCACATATTCTTCCTTCTGCCTGAAACATTCTTTCTTCAATAGTCACTTGGCTTTCCCTTTCTTACTTGTGGTTCAGTATTTCTTGTTAGATAACCCTTCTTTTATTATTGCAAATAAACTCCCCCTGCAATTTTCTTCTTTCTCTTCCTTATCTTGCCTTAGTTTTCTCCTCATTTATCATTTATATTTTATATTTGCTCTTGTTTGTTTGTTTAACTTTTGTCTTCCAAGCAATAAACTTGGAGTTGTGAACTCTGGACCATTAGGGGCCTTGTTGTGTTTTGGTGGTCAGCACAAAGCAAGTGTTTATTACATATTTATTAAATTAATTAATATGAGGTTATTCTCTATGTTGGTTTCCTGATGTTGGCTTACAAAATGCTATTGTTTTTGCTATTGTGGCACTCTTCCTCTACCCTGCTAGTGCAGGTGGTATGCAAGAATGTGGCACGCGGGGCGCCTGGGTGGCTCAGTTGGTTAAGCGACTGCCTTCGGCTCAGGTCATGATCCTGGAGTCCCTGGATCGAGTCCCGCATCGGGCTCCCTGCTCGGCAGGGAGTCTGCTTCGTCCTCTGACCCTATCCCCTCTCAGGTGTTCTCTCTCTCTCATTCTCTCTCAAATAAATAAATAAAATCTTTAAAAAAAAAATGTGGCACGCTCCTGTTGCCTTGCTAAGGCCAGTGGGGACAAGTGGTTGTGGCATTCCCGCGGCCTTGCAGAAGTTGCAGGCATGTGCAGACATGGCACTTTCCTGCCGCCTCACTGAAGCTGGTGGGCACACAGCCAGTGAATTTTCTTTGCTGCCTTGCTAAAGCTGGTGGGCATGCCCCCCTTTCCCTCCTCATGCTCTCCAGCTGCCTCACTAAATCTGGCGGGTGTGTGTAGCCAAGGCATTATCCCACAACCTTGCTAAAGCTGGTGGGCATTTCCCACCCTCTGTGCTCTGCAGCTGCATTGCTAAAGCCAGTGGACATGTGTAATCCACAGAGGGAATGCATCTTGATTGCCTGGGCCTTGTGGCCACAGGGCTTGAGTTTCTGGGCTCCACAGGACTGTATCAATCAGAAAGACAGTTCTTGGCAGGCTGCCTCCCCCAGGGCACTGTACAAACAGTAGTAGACTGACACACACCCCCAGTCCTCCTATGAAAAAGGCCTGTTTATTTGTCCTGGAGCTTTAGCTTGAGGGACGGGTTTCAGGTTTGCCACATCTAGAGTCTATGGAAGAGCTCTCAGGAATACAGGTAGGAAGATACCATCTTTGTGCTCTCCCCTGGCCTCACTATAGTTGGCCAGTACTCCCCAGAAAAGAGCTTATATGCCCATCTGGAGCCCTAATTTTTGCAACTGTCACCCAGCGGACACCTTAAGATCTCCTGGTCTGGAGGCCAGCAGAGTTTACAATTGTAGCCCCACAGACCTGTATATATTTGCATATTTTAAAAGCTGCTGCCTGAGGGTCTGGCTTCCAGTCAGCCTGAAACTAGATGCTGAGGTCCGTCCTTTTGGAACACTGACAGGTCTTGGCACATTCTCAACAATGAGGACCTATCAAGAATAAATCAAGCTGTTTAGAAAACCACAAAGGTTCAGGGGACCATCAAGAACTACAGCAAGGTTGAATAATAAGATTCATCTCCTATGCAAGGCCACTCCTTCAAGATTGGGAGAGGTAACTGTTTTGCCGTATACATAGAAACAAACACAAAGAGTGAAGCAACATGAGGAAAAAGGGAATATGTTACAAACAAGAGAATAAGATAAAACTTTAGAAAAATACCTCAGTAAAATGGAGTTAAGTAATCTACCTGATAAAGAGTTCAAAGTAATGGTTATAAAGATGCTAACTGAACTCTGGAAAAGAGTGGATGAATAGAGTGAGAACTTCAATAGAGACAGAAAATATTAGAAAGTACAAACAGAAGTCACAGAGCTGAAGAATATAATAACTGAAAAATAGACTAGAGAAGTTTGACAGCACATTGGAGGAAGCAAGAGAATGATTCCGTGATCTAGAGGACAGGGCAGTGGAACTCACCCAAATAGCAGTGAAAAGAAAAAATAATGTGCAGATTGCATAAGGGTCCTGTGGTACAACATTGGGCAGAACAGCATTGATGTTATAGGAGTCCCAGAAAGAGAGGAGATAGGCAAAAACCTTAGTTGAAGAAATAATGGTGGAAAACTTCTTAACCTGTGGTAGGAAAGAGACATCCAGGTCCAGGACACCCAGAGAGTTCCACATAGGGTGGATTCAAGAGAGCCACACCAAGACACATTATGATGAAAATGTCAAAAGTTAAAGATAGAGAATCTTAAGAGCAGCAAAAGAAAAACAACTTGTTGCATAAAAAGGAACCCTGTAAGACTATTGGCACATTTTTTAGCAGAAACTTTATAGTCCAGAAGGGAGTGGCATGATATATTCAAAGCGCTGAAGGGAATAAACCTCAAAACAAGAATACTCTACCCAGCAAGGTTATCATTAAGAATTGAAGAAGAGATAAAGAGTTTTTCAGATAAGCAAAACCAAAGGAACTCGTCGCCACTAAACTGGCCTTAAAAGCGCTGTGAATTTTGTAAGACTGTTGAATCACAGACCTGTACCTCTGAAACAAATAATGCATTGTATGTTAAAAAAAAGAAGAAGATAGTAGGAAGGGAACAATGAAGGGGGGGGAATTGGAGGGGGAGATGAACCATGAGAGACTATGGACTCTGAGAAACAAACTGAGGGTTCTGGGGGGGGGAATGGGTTAGCCTGGTGATGGGTATTAAGGAGGGCACGTATTGAATGGAGCACTGGGTGTTATATGCAAACAATGAATCATGGAACACTACATCAAAAACTAATGATGTAATGTATGGTGATTAACATAACATAATAAAATAAAAAAAAGAAATGTTAAAGATTTTGTTAAGCTGAGAAGAAAAGGCACTAACTAGTAATAAAACATAAAAGTAAAAATCCCAATGGTAAAGGTAAATACACAGTAAAAGTAGTGGATTAATCACTTATAAAGCTAGTATTTTTATCCAAGTGCCATGTACTCATTAAAATGAACACTCTGTATGAAGCTCATGATTATTCTGCCCCTTGGCCTGAGGATTTGGTTGTATGACCCTTGTGCTTGAGAGCTGTTCCTTCCTCTTGTGGCAATTGGGGAGGTAGCAGCCTCAGCCCAGATCACAGATGGTGATTGAAAACAATGCAGTTCAACCTTCTTAGGTGACCTTGACTAGGCTGCTCATGGGTCTCTCTGTGTTCCATAAATTACAGGTAATTACACAGAAATAGGAGATCAGCTCATTCCCTTGAGTTATCTGTGAAGTGCTACTGATTTCACTTAAGGCTGAGCAGCAGTAAAGTATATTAATATCAGCTTAATTTCTGGTAATTGAGGTAGCAATAAAGAATTATCCCTGGAATATTTTATTCCCATGATTATGTGAGTGTTTGAACTATGGAAGTGGTTTTTTTGGTCACAGTATAAAATGTCCCATTCTCTCGCATCAGGAACTTAGTGTAATTAGCATCTGGCAGACAACACTGTGTTCAGTCATTTCCCCTGTCCCTTGAATGCATTTTTATTAGCCAAACCATCAAGTAACCTTATTTATTATTCTAGATAGAAGCACTTTGATCTCATTAACATGGATAATTTTCTCCAAACTTATGTAGTCAGACTGCAGCCAAAGCTCCCTTTATGACAATTAAGATATACTGTTTTTTTCTTCTGGTGCTTTACTATACAATTAAGATACTATTCAAATCAGTAAATTTATTAGTATATTAACACACTAATTGGATTACAAACACATCCTCTTATTTCTGAAATGTTTATGATTTAATTGACTTGTTTAAACTAATTTTCATCTCCCTGTGCAATTATAACTCGTTGTTAATTGAACTTATTTACACATGGAATACTGATACTGCATTCCCTTGTACCAAGGAAATACGTCTAAAGGTCTCATCAGAGGGTTAGATTTTTGGCACCTGAAACTATTACTAGAGATAATAATAATCATGTAATATTCATTTGCTGAAAGAATTAGTTGTAGTAACTTCTAGGACAAATAAGTATGATACCATTAGTCAATAATGAATCATTTATTCAAACACACACTATATGTGGAAGAACTATTGCTTAAAAAACATATTCTTTTCCTCCCTCTCTAATGTAGGTAGGGGTTTATGGCCAACTCCAATATAACAGAGATAATGGACACAGTGGTGTGTTTTTAGAATTCTGTTTATCTTTGGTGTTTTTTCCAAGTGTGGAATGCTCTCTGAATTAAAGATTTTAAAAGAAGACAAAGAGACATACATGCACATTTATGGAAAGTAATTTCAAATGTATTGTCATGCCCAAAGGTAATGATTTATATCCATGGGGGTAAAAATCATGACTTGAGATAATAACCATGTTGTCTTGGAAAGTCAGGTAAGATGTAAACAGGATTGTTTGTAGTGATTTTGGGGTACTTTAGCCCTGTGGTTTTCCTACTTGCACCTTTGAATTTGCTCTTTGCTATTATTGTTGTGAACTATAATCTGCAAGCATAAAAATACACAAAACAAAGATGAGTACCTATGTGACTGCTCCTCAGATCAAGGAATTGATCATCACCAGCATGTCTGAACAACCACCCCCACCCCGCCACCCCTTGCTTTCTCCTCCTCCCAGTGTGTTCCAAAGGTTCCCACCATTTGGATTTGGAGATGGGAGAAGGGAGGTCTCTCTTTAAGAGCAGTTGGAGTTCTGTAATGCAACATACCTGGTTTTTAAAAATAATTTTTTTAAATTATACCTATGGTTACTTATCCTGTGAATATTTTTACCTCTTTTTTTTTTTTAAATTTCACCAATATTCCTAATGGCCTTTCCATAATTCTCAGAATTAATGAGGTTATATATATATAAATATAAATATACATATATATACATATAAATATATACTTTATATATATATACTTATAAATATACATATATATATAAAGTATATATCTGAGTTATCTCCAGGTTTGATGGGCATATAACATACTAATACAGCTTCTTTGCCAACAGCCTGTTCATGATGATTTAGGTATTCTTTGAGACATAATGTGTAGTTTCTCTACCATTCTCTTAATTTCCTTCTGATTCCTCATTAGCAGAGTCTTTAGCATCCATGTTTCTAATACGCTGCTTGAGGCAATGTAGGCTTTTTCTACTATGATCCCCAAATTTCTTCCATTCTCTTTCCATTTCCCAATTACAAAACCATTTCCACATTTTTAGATGTTTGTTATAGCATCATCCCACTTCCAGGTACCAATATCTGTATTAAGTTTTCTTTTGCTGCTCTAACAGATTACCACAAACTCAGTGGTTTAAAAAAATCACAGATTTGTTATCTTATGGTTTTGAAGGTTAGAACACTAAAAGGATCTCACTTGGTAAAATCAAGGTGTTGGCAAGAGTGCGTTGTTTCGGAGACTCCAAGGGAGAATATGTTTCCTTGCCTTTTCCAGCTTTGTAGGCTGGTCATTATCTGACTCATAGCCACTTCCTTTTTCACATCACATCCCTCTGACATTCAATTTCCTGCCTCTCTCTTTCACTTATAAGGACCCTTGTGATTACATCGAGCCCAGTCAGATAATCCATGAGAATCTCTCCATCTCAAGGTCACCTGATTGGCAACCTTAATTCCATCTGCAACCTTGACATGTAACATAACATAGTCCCAGGTTCTAGGGGCTAGAACATGGACATTTTGGGGGATATATTTTTCTGTCTACTACAATTATCATATGGGGAAGGGTTGGAAAAACATCATGAAGCAAATATGCATTTTAGTTTATGAAATTTTTGTCTTGCATAAACTCATGTCCTTGAATTTATTTATATATTTCCTTTCAAAGCAGAGAATTGACCTCAATATCATAAAACATTGTAGATGAAAACTTTAACAGAAAAAAAAAATCATGGGATACAAACTGAGAGTAAGATCATGGTCAAATAGATCATTTTAAATCTGAAGTTGGCATAGTTTGGGGAGTCCCTTTTACCCTCAGGCAGATCATACAGCTTGAAACAAATATGTTACACTGCAGACATATTTATCATTTTCACCACTTCATTCAATTTGCATTATAAGAAATTCATTTGAGGATGCTAGAGAATACTTCTGAAATGTGTGCTGTTGATTAAATAGGGCAGAGTAGCTGTGGACCAGAATTGGTAAAGAGTTATAGAGGGAGAAGGTAGTGGGAACTGATGTGAGTAATGGTGTCTATCCATGCCTTGAAAAATCCTCTTTAAATTACACTTGTGAGTGGATGGGAGAGCACATTCTCTTGAAGTCATCATCAATCCTCTGCCCAGGTTGCAGTTCTCTTTAATACATCAGCGAACCTCCCTTCTAGTACATTTGCTCTTCTGCTGTCTAGAGATGAGAAGCTGTAGTCTGCACATTGACAGAAGGACACGAGGGCCATTGATTCAAGAGTGAAATCAAAGGACACACTATTTAGCCTCAAATCCTCTAGACAATTAATTCAACCTCCTAGGCTGAAGGTTTTCTCAATAGAAGGTGTTTGCAGTTGAGTTGGCTGATTCTTTTTTAAAGAGAGAGTCCACTGATGAACAAGTTAATCAGCTTCCTTTGCTGGTTCTTAGAGTATATTCTGATGATTTTAGCTATTGTTTGGGAGTTGTTTTTTTTTTTAAGATTTAATTTATTTGCGATAGAGAGAATGAGAGACAGAGAGCATGAGAGGGAGGAGGGTCAGAGGGAGAAGCAGACTCCCCGCTGAGCAGGGAGCCCGATGCGGGACTCGATCCCGGGACTCCAGGATCATGACCTGAGCCGAAGGCAGTCGCTTAACCAACTGAGCCACCCAGGTGCCTGGGAGTTGTTCTTAATAGAAACATATGCAACATAGTCCTCTAGTAGAAGCAATACAGTTAGTAGATAGAAACACACGATTTGAGTAGCATAGACTTGGATTCAAATCTGAGCTCTACCGCTAGAGAGTACATGGCCTTAGGCAAATGAATAAACATCTTTATCTGTAAAATGGGACTACCCATATCTAACACATTGGCTGGTTATGATAATGCATGAAAAGCATTTAGTGAAGTGCTTCTGTATAATATCTTGATGTCCTCCTCCTCATCTTCTACCGAGCTTCTTAATTAATTAAATTAATGTAACTGTGTTGGAAGCTAAGCGTAAGAGATGGTGTGTGGGGGAGCTGTAACAGATTGGTGAGCCAAGGAACTTAAGTTAAAGATTACTTAAAACAGGCGCTTGGGTGGCTCAGTGTGTTGGACATCTGCCTTTGGCTCAGGTCATGATCCCACGTAGGATCGAGCCCCACATCAGGCTCTCTGCCCAGCAGGGAGCCTCCTTCTCATCTGCCTCTGCCTGCCGCTCTGCCTACTTGTGCTCTCTATCAAATAAATGAATAAAAGCTTAAAAGAAAAAAATTACTTAAAACAGTTAGTGCCACAAATAAAATATAATTGTGGAACAACCTAAACCTTCAGGCTGGTAGTTTACTGCCCCTCTCAGACATCTTTTATCAGCAGTGACCACACACACTGTAGTGGAGACTTGGGCTCTGGACATACCAGAAATTCAGAGGTGGTTCTACTGCTTCCCTGGCTGTGTGAGCCACTTTTAGTTTCAACTGACACTAAATTATAAAATAAGAATATATGTACCTCACAAGGCTGCTGTGAGGGTTAGAAGTAATATCTTTAAAATATCTAGCAAGGTATTAGAAAATATACATACATAATATATGATAGAAATGTATTCTCATAAAAACAGATTTGGAACAGATTCTCATCTTCTACTATACCCATTATAGTTATTTTAGTCTTTGTAGAGTTATCTACCTGTGTTCACCCCCAACAGTGAAAATGATTTTTATTTCACTCTCTTATTATACCACAAAACCCCACGTAATCAGCTGTATTTAGGTTTAAGAGGACACAGGGGAAAGAGGAGAGATTCCGTAGTCCAGTTACATAAATACAAAAAAATATATTCTTACTATGCCAATAACAGAAATCTTAGAATGCATTGTCTCACAGAGGCAACTTTGCACATTACGATCAGATTCTGCATAACGGAATTCAGACTCTTATATGAATGTAGTATGCTTTTGTGGGTACTCATAGGACTATAAACACTGTAACATGGTTCCTAGGGGAAAGTGCTCCAACCAAGCAGCTTATGCTTGAGATCCAACATAATAGAGTGGTTAAATGTATAGGTTCAGAGTCAGAGAGCCCTGCATTTAAATCCAGGGTTGAGTACTTACTAGCTGAGTGAGTGAGTGAGTTTCTTAATCTGTCTGTCCTTCAGTTTTCCCATCTGCAAATGAGTGGCATAAATACATCCCTTATGTTGTTTGGAGGAATAAATGGAATAATGTATGTCAAACATTTAATAAGCGTATAGTAAGATTCCAAATATTAGCTGTTTAATATTACTATTGTTATTATAGGTTATGTTTAAAAACCCTTTTTAGAGCTAGCCAATGTTTATATTCTTGGAAGTGAGAGGGCAATTGAGAAAGGCCATTTGAGACACAAAACACAATTTCCTAAATGAATATGTTGTTTTGTACATTTATCCAGGAGTTGAGAACATTATGATGGGAGTATTTCATGGTCTTATATTTAATTATTGTTGTTCCCAACTTTAACCCTGAATAATGCCCAAATCAGACATGCAGAAGAAACATCAGAAGTGAAAACCTAATAGTGGTATTAGAACAGTGATAAATGCTTTGTTCTTTTGTTAGAGTGGAGTTTGTGTTAAGGTAAATATATTTTGGAGTCTAATATAGTGTGGCCCTTTCCTAATACTTTAAACAAAATATATGTAAGAAAATATAATGCTTTCTATTATGTTGTAATTGATTTCTCCTATATCTTTACATGGACAAACACACTATTGTGTTTTCTCAACTCTTGTATCTTTTATTAAATGAAATAACATGGACATAATATTAAATAAAAGAACAAGGGTGAAGATAACTCAGCAGTTTGTGTCTGTGGCATTTTCTATTAC
This sequence comes from Mirounga leonina, assembly GCF_011800145.1. NCBI lineage: Eukaryota > Metazoa > Chordata > Mammalia > Carnivora > Phocidae > Mirounga > Mirounga leonina. The sequence continues at coordinate 8,858,857 of NW_023270231.1, forward strand.
TTATCCTAGGAGGCACTAAAGCGTGGCTTTTGTTGATTCACAGTAGGAAATAAAAGTTAAAGAAGTTGACTGTGTAATCCATCTTTCCATACACAAATTAAATATCTCTCTCAATGTTTACATAGTGCTTATTGCAGAATATAGAGGGATATGCCTTAGCACATCATCTAAGCAATTTTTCACTTGATATTTAGCAAAAGGTTAGACTGATTTTATAGACTAAAAATAGCGGTAACACCTAGATAACCAGCAGGGCACACCCACTTTTATTCTAAGGTTATAGAATAAGCTATAATATATACAGGGAAGGTACTATATAAAATGTATTAACTACATTTTCTTATTTTCTGTATCTTAATGTATGGCATGTTAAGGGTGGGGGGTGGAGGGTGAGGGAGTCTGAAAGGCACTTGTCTGTGAGCGTGTCTTTAATATGCAAACTGACCAATCCTGAGTCTCTACTCCCTTCTGCCTTCTTTAATCAGGCTCCTGAAGTCTGGGACTTAATTCCCTTGCCCTAAATTACCCCAAGACCAGGTGCTAGAAGATTAGAGGTCACCTCTATACCCCAGAGCCCACTGAATTCAAACTATCCAATCCTAAACCTGCTCGGCTGCTTACTCTACCTTACCCATTTTTCTCATGAAAAACACAATGAAGTTTTTTGCCTATCCCTTCCCTTCACTCCTTTTGCTTCCTGACTGATGCTACTCCTTTTCTGTGTGGTCCTATGAAGCATGGCATGCTCCCTCCCCTTGGGAACTGTGAGTGACAAACTGTCTTTTCAATGGCAATCATCTCCTGAGCTGTTGACGTCACCATACTAGAAGGAAAACAAAATCCCAGGTTCATTTGAAAACATAAATCCAGGATTTTTTTGTAATTAAGGTTAGTTTTGGTGTTTACAGAATGGCAGAAGAAAACAATAATGAAAAGAGTGTCTTTTTCCCTTTCATTCTTTCTTTCTTTGCCTCTCCCAACATTTTTTTTTTTTTTGTCTTCATGTTAGATGTAACTTTAAGCATGAGGATGCAGCTTTGGGGGAGAAGCCCTCAAGGAGCCCAGTCTGTTGGGAGAACAGACAGGAACATCTGTGAGTTTAACCTAGAATAGTAACCATGAGGATAGAGGCACATCACAGAGAGTGGCCATTTAACTGCTGGAGTGAGATGCCAGGGTGAAAATAATAAAGGAAAGAAATATTTCCAGGAAGAAGTGACAGCTCAACATAGGTTTCCTTTTTCTTATTTTAAAAGTAAGGTTTACGGAAGTAAAATTTACATACAGTAAATCCACTCTTTGAAAGTGTTCAGTTCCATGATTTTTGACAAACATACATAGTTGAATAACCACTATCATATTCAGGATATAACATTTCTGTCAGCACAACATGGTTCTCTTGTGCCTCTTTGCAGTCAAGCTTCTACTCTTACTCCTAGTCCCTGGAAATCATTGACCTCTTTTCTGGCCCAGTAGTTTTGCTTTTTTCAGAATGTCACATGAATGAATTTATACAAATGTGTATTTTTTTTCCCCTTTTATTCTTTTCTTGATTTATGTGTCTGTCTGGTACCACACTGTCTTGATTACTACTTCTTTCTAGAATGTCTTGAAATCCAGTCATGTAAGTTCTCCAGCTCTGTTCATTTTCAGAATTGTTGGGTTTTTAAAATTTCTTTTGTCTTTCCAAATTAATTTTTTTAGAATCCGTTTCTCCGTTTCTGTTAAGAATCTGCTTATTTCTTTTAATTCCTAAAATAAGATCCACATATTAGCTGATTCATGGTAGAAGACAATGAAAAACAAAGTAACAGAGACCAAATACCCTGGACTTGGTTTGCCCCCAGATAAAGATGTGGCGGCTGATAGGAAAAAAAAAATAATAATCTGCTGATATTTTGATTGAGATTGCAGTGAATCTATAGGCTAACTTTAGAAGCATTGACATCTTACGAGTAATGAGTTTTCTGTACCATGATTGTGATTTTTTTTTGTCTTTAGGTCTTTTAAAATTATTCTCAATAATACTTTGTAGATTTTGTGTACACTCCTGTTTAATTCATCCCTAAGTATTTCATGTTTTGATGCTATTGCATATGGTATTATTTCTGTAATTCCAATTTTCAAATGTTTGTTGGGAGAGTGCACTTGTTAAGGTTTTGTAGACCTCCACTCTGACCTTCCATCTTCTGCCATGCAGTGATCAGAGGTTTCACTTTATCACATGATTAAATCTGGGAAACAAAGCAAAAGAAGACAAAATACTCAGTTATGATCTTTTTATGTTTTTTATCCTCATTTACCTGGTAATGACTATAAAATGGCTAGGGACTGCTAATTCATTATTTGATGTCTGTGGAAGAAATATTCACTGTTTCCCCTACTTGGTGTGCCAGACAGACACCTTGTTGTGGCCAGTGAGATGCATGAAGTTGCCAGATAACCAGGGGAAGGAATCAGTGGGTAACATGGACATTTATTAGTTAAGTGTATGTGAAATAGCAGGAAAGAGATGCTGAGAATATTCCAAGTGTTCTGAATGTTATTGCTACAGTGATATTGATATTTACTATATAGACAAGTATACATGTATATAGTTAATTATTTGGTGACATATTTAATTTTGGAATAAATCCTTTTGGGTATAATGAGCTCAAAAACTGAAAGTGGATACTTAAAATTAAGTACTAAATTTCTCTTTTTCAAAAAAGTTGAAGAAGAAATTTAGTCTATGCAAAATATTTGTTGACAATTACTACCTGTCATGGGGACCATAGTGATATCAATGACCATATAGGAAACAGAGGACAAATATTCTGAGGAAGCATCAGAATTTACTTCAAAAGTTAATTATTATATTAAGAAGAATGTGCCTGAAGACTGATTTAATATGCAGCTGCAAATGGTATGTTTACATATCACTCTGTGAAATATCATTTACCATTTAGATAAAATGACTGTTTAAAATAGCTCTTACTCAGTTGTCATCCAGATTTTCTTGTGCATGTATGAAAACTTGAGCAGTAGCTGTGAATGTTTTGGCTGTAATAGCAGAAGAACATCTCCAGTTACTAAATAATGTCAGGTTTATATCAGAATGTTCACATCCTTCAAAAAGAAAACTTGTTAATTCTAATAATGGATCAATTTTTTTTCTCCATCCAGTCTGTGGAATCAAAGTAAAGGCTTTGGATGTTCATTCTGTCCAATGTGAAATATCTGATATTATGGTGGATGCTTTTGTAAAATTCAGTTAAAAGTTTCCTTCACCATTCAAAGTAAAATTATTTGGTTTGCTGTATTACTAAAAATAGTTGAGCATAGAATCACTGGAAAACAATGTTGTTAATAAATTAAAAAAACTTGAGCAGTGTGCTTGGTATGCACATAATTTATCATTGTTCCTTTTCTATCAGTGGTAACAGAAGCAAGAGTTGTCAAATTTATAGAGTTTAAATACATACACACTTTAGACAGTAAACTACACAATTTTTATGTGAGAATAAAAACAAAAAATAAGAACAAGAAAAGAATTTTAGCTGGCAGATGTGCTTTCCATCTTTGTTGTCCACCATCAGATAGAAATGTTTTAGGCTCTGAAAACTTTGGAAATAAACCTAACTGCTCAATGATGATATTGAGCTTTTTTTTGGTAATGAATCATCTAAAAGTTTTGTTACATTCTATTCAGAATCAGGCAGAAATATTTAATCAATGTATTTATGAATAGAGCACCAAGAAATATCAGCTCTTTTTTCTTTAAGAGAGGGAAGGGGAGAGGGAGAGAGAGAGAATCTTAAGCAGGCTCCTTGCCCAACACTGAGCCTGACGAAGGGCTCGATCTCACAACCCTGAGATCGTGACCTGAGCTGAAATCAGGAGTCTGATGCTTAACCAACTGAGCCACCCAGGCACCCCAAGAAATATCAGCTCTTAATGCTTTTTAGCAAATGACAATTGTTCAAAACAAAATTTATGAACAGTAAACTGTTGCAATGGAGGGTATTATGCTGAGCGAAATAAGTCAGTCAGAGAAAGACATGTATCATATGACCTCACTGATATGAGGAATTCTTAATCTCAGGAAACAAACTGAGGGTTGCTGGAGTGGGGGGGTGGGAGAGATGGGGTGGCTGGGTGATAGACATTGGGGAGGGTATGTGCTATGGTGAGTGCTGTGAATTGTGTAAGATTGTTGAATCACAGACCTGTACCTCTGAAACAAATAATACATTATATGTTAAAAAAAAAAAGAAGAAGATAGTAGGACTGGGAAGAATGAAGGGGGGAAATCGGAGGGGGAGATGAACCGTGAGAGACTATGGGCTCTGAAAAGCAAACTGAGGGTTCTAGAGGGGAGGGGGGTGGGAGGATGGATTAGCCTGGTGATGGGTATTAAAGAGGGCACGTTCTGCATGGAGTACTGGGTGTTATGCACAAACAATGAATCATGGAACACTACATCAAAAACTAATGATGTAGTGTATGGTGATTAACATAACATAATAAAAAAAAAGCAAGGGAAGATCAGAACAAATGAAATAGTCTTCTTAAATTTGAAACTCTATAATTGCACTTTGGAATATTTCAAACTTGGGGAAATTTTTTTGATGGGGCTCCTATTTTTAACTGAATTTATACTCTGTATTGGAAAGGATTGAGTTTGAGTAATTTTATAAGTTTTCAGCATTTATATTTGGTGAAAGATATGAAGAATATATCAAACAGAGAAAGCTTATTTGAAGGGTTTTTTTAATTTTTTAAAAATTTTTAAATTTTTTTGAGAGAGAGAGGAGGGGAGGGACAGAGGGAGAGGGAGAGAGAGAATCCCAAGCAGGCTCCACACCCAGCGCAAAGCCTGATGTGAGGCTCGATCCCACCTCCCTGAGATCATGATGCAAGCTGAAATCGAAGAGATGCTCAACGGACTGAGCCACCCAGGTACCCCTGAAAGGTGTTATTTGTAAAAATTGTGAAGAAAGAGTCTCATAATGTAGTCCGTACCTATATAAAAAGAGTACCTATAAATATAATGGACTAAAATATTTACAAAGTTTACATGAAAACATTATAAATGAGAATATTCTCCATTTAGCAGTTTGTTCTGCTTACTTCAGAATCTAAATAGAGCATAATTTCTCAGTTAAAAACAGTCTATAGAGAAGAGCCAATTAAAAGTGTCAACAATGTAAAATTTATGAACAGCAAAATGCAAATTTGAAGGTTGTAAGCAATTTTTTAAATAAAATAATAAGATTACATAAAAAATGCATACTTCAGAACAGTACCTGTGATATGATATTGTAAGACAAAAGGTATAGGAATGACCATTCTTATGCTACTATTTTTCTTTCTTTCTTTTTTTTTTTTTAAAGATTTTATTTATTTATATGACAGAGAGAGACAGCGAGAACAGGAACACAAGCAGGGGGAGTGGGAGAGGGAGAAGCAGGCTTCCCGCGGAGCAGGGAGCCCGATGCGGGGTTCGATCCCAGGACCCTGGGATCATGACCTGAGCTGGAGGCAGGCGCTTAACAACTGAGCCACCCAGGCGCCCTTTCTTCCTTCCTTCCTTCCTTCCTTCCTTCCTTCCTTTCTTTCTTCCTTTCAGAGAGTGGGGGAGGGGCAGAGGGAGAGGGAGAGAGAGAATCTTAAGCAGGCTCTACACTCAGTGTGGCGCTTGATGCTGGGCTCGGTCTCACAACCCTGAGATTATGACCTAAGCCGAAATCAAGAGTTGGTTGCTTAACCTACTGAGCCACCCAGACACCCCCTTATGCTGCTTTTATTTTTATTTTATTTTATTTTTTTAAGAGATATTATTTATTTATTTGGCAGAGAGAGAGAGAGCACAAGCAGGGTGAGTAGCAGGCAGAGGAAAAAGGAGAAGTAGACTCCCTGCTGAGCAGAGAGCCTGACATGGGGGGGCTCGATCCCAGGACCCCTGGGATCATGACCTGAGCCGAAGGCAGACACTTAACCGACTGAACCACCCAGATGCCCCTTATGCTGCTTTTAAATGTACAGTTAATTAGTAGAAAAAATTGTGCTTGAGTGAATGTGTGTACATATTTTTATTTTTAGAAAGAATTTTATTCATTTTTGGCCATAAGTTTTGAATAGAACTGTTTTATAAATCTAAGAGATAATGAAACAAAATTATTGGTCAATAAATACATATTTCAAAAAACATATATTTTAATTATTTTAGCTTTGTTTTGTTCCCCCAGTTTTCCCAATTATATGGTCACTCAACTTATCAGTTTAACATTCAGAAATAATTGCCATTAGTAAATTTGTATATATCTTTCCCAAGATATATATCTTAAAAAAAAGTTCTTCAAATGTAATTCTTCCTTTTACTACAAGATTCCTCTTTGATAAATATTTTAAATACTTGCTAGAGGCTATATATTCATATAAGGAAAAAACATACTACTGACATTTTGACAAAATAGTTTACATCCGAAAATCCGTATTCAATGTATAAAATCTATTTATTAATTCTTGTCTTACCTTGTCTATGCCATTTCTATTCTCGTCATTCCAGATTTTCATTACTCTTTGTATCATTATTATGATTATTTATGTCATACAGGGAAAGCATCAGTAAGCTGTGATGATCTGTATGCTGAATCGGCCCACTGCCTGTTTTTGTGAATGAAGTTTTATTGGAACACAGCCACAATCATTTTTTTTTTTTTTTTGTATTTGTGGGTACTTTTACACTACAACAACAGATTTTATGTCGTGATAGATACCAGTAGCCTGCAGGGCAAAAATATTTACTATCTTGATCTTTACAGAAAAAGTTTGCTTACCCTCATATAGGGGAAAAGTGAAAGTGCTCTAAGTAGGGGCACCTGGGTGGCTCAGTTGGTTAAGTGTCTGCCTTTGGCTCAGGTCATGATCCCGGAGTCCTAGGATCGAGCCCCGCATCGGGCTCATTGCCTAACAGGGGAGCCTGCTTCTCCCTCTGCCCCTGCTTGTGCTTTCTCTCTCTCTCACTCACTTTATCTCTCAAATAAATAAATAAAATCTTTTTTTTTTTTTAAGTGCTCTAAGGAGAGTTTAGTCAATGGAAACACTACATTCTACCTGTTACACCTAAGAGGGTTTGGGGAATGGTGAGGCGGGTCTTGGGCATCGTATCACAGAGTTTAGTTGCATAGTTTCACAAACCATTAAAAAGCAAATCTGCGGCTCTTTCCTCTGGGTGTTTCTCAGTGGAAATATGGGCTGGGCTTCACATCAGATTTAGGAGAAATGACAATTGTGTATAGATTATATGAAAAGCATCTGAAGAAAAGTTGTGATGCATTTTAATGAATAAGTTATATATAAGCATACAAATAAGCATATTTTATTATTTGATGTGAACACTAAATTTCTATTGGTTTATGATTTGTTTTTATTATATTAGCAACTAACATGTGTTAAAAACAAATAAGATTCAGCAATGTCATTGAAGAAAGAAGTTCCAGAACATTATTTCTAAATGACTCTTACCTCTACCACTTTAGTCTCTCCACAGATGTACACACACTTATGCATGTGTTTGGGATACACACTCATCATATACAAGGGTACACATGTATACAAATACATAAGTATTATCGTAAATATAAGCTTATGTGGGCATCTCTTGTCTATAACATATTATATTACATATACTATAAACTGGTTTGTTCAATTAATATATTATGATTAGTTTTCCATAAAACTGTATTCCAGTTTTAATTTTTGATATTTTCTCATTGTACATATAAACTACAGATAATTTAACCTACTTCCAATTGAGGAACTTCAGTTGATTTAATTATTTACTGTTGTACACAGTCTGTAATGACTATCTTGTAGTTAAATTGTACACATCTTCCTAATTAATTTCCTGTGCAATTTCTAGAAATTGAACTTATGGAATAAAGGGTATTCATATATTGATATATGATTACTTAATTCATATTTTATTGAATATGAATTCATATATTGATATATGAATACTTAATTCATATTTTATTGCTGAGTAGTATTCCATTGTATGGCTAAACTTTATCCATTGTCTTGTTCATGGACGTTTGGCTTGTTTTACTATATGGTTATTATGAAGAAGGTTGCTATAAACATTCTTGTACAAGTCATTGTATAGACATACATTTTCATTTCTCTTGAATAGATACCTAAGAGTAGATGTGCTGGGTCATGAGGTAGATCTGTGTTTTATTTATCAAAAACTGTCCATAGTCCTCCAAAATGGTTGTATCATTTACATTCCCAACCAATAAAGAATGAGAATGCTAGTTGTTTTACATCCTCACCAACATTCTGTATTTTAGCCATCTATCATCCTTGAAGTAGTATCTCATTGTGGTTTTTAATTTGCTTTCCCTTGGTGACAAATAATGCTGAGTACATTTTCTTGGGTGTTTTTTTTTTTTTTTTTTGGTCAATTAAATATATTTTCTTGTAAAGTATCTGTTTAAGTCTTGTATCCATTTTTTAACTGGGAATTTGGGGCATTTTTTAATTGGTAATTTGTGGGAGTTCTTTATTCTGAATACAAATCCTTTGTCAGATGTGCAAGTACTTTTCCAAGTCTGTGGCTTGTTTATTCATTTTCTTACTTGGTATGGGCAGATATTTTGTTGAAGTCCAGTTTATCACTTTTTCCCCAGTATCGTTTGTGTCCTATTCAAGCTTATCCCATGATCACAGAAATTTTTTACATTTTTTTCTAGAAGGTTCTTTTTTTTCTTTTCTACATCTTGATTTTATGATTCATCAAATTTTTCTATATGGATGGCTAAAGGAGTTGACTACAAAAATTTCTGCTCAGCTTAACCTTTTGATTGAGGTGATTGGATAAGTGGCACTCTATCTTTCACTCTGGATAAAAAATTTTATCCAGATTTCTAGTTGTTCTCAGGAGGAGGCTTTATCCAAAGCAAGCTAATCCAATAAGATCAGAGAATGTTATTCCCTTTGTTTTCAATATCTAAATTTTTCTGTATACCCAGAGATTATTCTCTGTTTACGTATGTTTATGTTTGTCTAGAATTTAGATTTAAGCTCAATTCTGTTAGTTTCTTTGAGTGCCTATACATACATTCTAGAAAAAGACATAAAAAGGGGTGGGGATAGGGAGAAAAAGTCACTATAATTTAGTTTTCCCAGCTTGAAGCTTGGTGAAGGGTAAGGAAGATATTGTGGCTGGCTGGAAATATCTGTGGGGGAGTGATCCTTTAAAGAGTAAGGGATTTTTCTTTTGTGGCTTGCTGAAATTAGCTGGAGCTAATTCCTTTTTGTGGCATCATCAGCAGCAGCCCCCACATTACTTAGTTTATTGTTTGTAACAGGTACCAGTTGTAATCCTCCCTGTAGATTCCTGATACTGTGGCCTGAAGTACCTGATAAATACTCCAGAAGCTTCAGTTATCTGTGTGTTTCAGTTATCTGTGTTTATATAACAAATTACGCCCAAATTTGTAGTTTAAAAGAACAAACATTTTATTATAGCTCATGATTTTCAGAGTTGACAATTCGGGCAGGGGTCAGCTGAGTGATTCTTCTATGTGGTATGGATAGAGGTCACCTCATGGTATTCAGCTGGTTGTGAGAGCCACCCTAGCACATCCAGAGTGGCTTCAGTGACATTCCACAGCCTTGGTAAGAATGGTTGGAAGGCTGGTCTCAGCTGAAACTATCAACCAAAGTGCTAACAGGTGGTCTTTCCTGCATGGGAGCTCACAGTGGTTAGACTCCCATTGAACAAGTGGAAGCTGCATGGCCTGTTATGAGCTATTCTCAGAAGTCATTTACCATACACTGATGATTTATCCTATTAGTTGAAGCATCCCCTGGCTTACCTTGGTTCAGGAGAAGGGTATGTATGCCTTACCTCTTTCTGAGAGAAGTATCACAGACTTTGTACCCACATTTAAAACTGTCACAATTTGCCTTAAAGTCCAGGATCTCATTTAAATGTTCTCCAGCAGCAGATGAATTTATTAGAGTTCAGTTACTTGGGCACAATTCCTCTTGTTCTGATGTCTTGTGAACTTAAATAATGCCTTGCCTCCCTCCCTTCCCCAGCACACACATACAGGCAAGATATAGTGAAGAGAACGAGACGGACTAGATACTCCGATTCAGAAAGGGGGGAAATGGCAGTTAGGTGGCAGTTACTAGTGAGAGCAATTCTGAAATTCAGCTGTGTCCATATTGTCACTTTCATTACTGGGGCTCAGTCCTGCTGTCTGTGAATGATCTCTGCAACTCTTGGTTCTGCCCTCTTGGTTGTACTTCCCTAAAGCATAGCCAGTATCACAGCTGAGTAACTTTCTTAGTCTATTCTGTCTATAGATTTGGGGGTTCTTAGGAGTCTTAGAAACACTGTTGTCTAGTTGAGAGGGACTATGAATCATGCTCTTAATGTTCTTAGAAGCCTCGCTGTCTGTATAAATGAAAGGGATTTTGAGGTGCTGACTTGAATCTCTCACATCTTACGAAAGGGTCTTACAGCCAAAACTTGGATTCCTTGAGGCTGTATTTTATTTGCAGTACTCTGAATTTGATCTTTTCCCTAAAGCTATATATCTTTGAGAACACTAGGTTGCTTGGAATGCGTATCCCAGGCTCTTTACATTTCCTCCAAATTCTGTTCAAAAACTGAGGGGTTCATTCTTTGATTCATTGCTCTCCTCTTTCACTCTGTTATAGGCATTGAGAATAGATCAGATCTTATCTCCAGCACTGTCCAGTAATCTCTTTAGCTAGGTTATTGAAATCATGAAGGGTACTTCCTATTTTCCATAGTACCCCAGGTGATACGGTTGACAGACTTTATGCTACTGCATAACAAGAATTTCTTTTCCTCCAGCTTCCAAAAATTTTGTTTTTTGCTTTCCATTAAACCCTTTGACAGCCAATTTGAAGCCCATCATACTTTCATTCATTGCCTGTTTCCTAAATCCATGCCACGTGCATACCTTTAGTTTTACCACATCGTTTATAAAATTCTGTTGCTGCATACAAAACTACTTGCAAAACATAGGGGTTTATTTTATTTTTATTTTTATTTTTTAAAGATTTTATTTATTTGACAGAGAGAGAGACAGCGAGAGCAGGAACACAAGCAGGGGGAGTGGGAGAGGGAGAAGCAGGCTTCCTGCCGAGCAGGGAGCCCGATGTGGGACTCGATCCTGGGACCCTGGGATCATGACCTGAGCTGAAGGCAGACGCTTAACGACTGAGCCACCCAGGCGCCCAAAACATAGGGGTTTAAACCACCAGCCATTTTATTATATCTCTCAAATTTCTGGGTTATGCCTTCAGTCAGGACTTGACTTGGTTTCTCTTCTGATTAAGGGGACATTGATGGAGGTCACTCCATGACATTCTGCTGGCAAAAAGGCTGGTTAGGGATATTGGCATGTCTGGCAGCTTGGCATGGGTGGCTGGAGACTGGACTCAGCTGGGAATGTTGACTGGAGTTCCTACATTTGGCTTTCCCAACATGGGCTTCTCAGAGCAGTAAGATTTTTTACATGGAGGTCCAGTGTTCCATTATTGAGTGTGCCATTGAACAGAGCACAAACTCATGGTGTTTTAGCTCTTTAAAAGTCTTAGAAGTCATAGAGTCATATCTGCTATGTTCTATTGGTCAAGGCATTCAAAAGCCTGCTCTGATTCAAAAGGACATTTCATAGATTCCCACATCGTAATGAGAAGTGTTAATGAATTTACTGCCATGTTACAAACTTGCTCTAATAGGATCAATTCTTTTTTGTGTGTGCTCATTTCTTCTCTGAATATGAGGTCTGATGATAGTTCTGTTGGGGACTGCTTCCCATCTTGGCATTTACTTTGCATAGTAAAAATTCCATTCTCTATTTCTTCCTTCCGTTATTACAGAATTGCCTCAAAATATCTAGCTTTTTCTGGGACAGTTAAATTTTTTTTTTTCCAGCAGTAGTACATATTTGTTCTACTGGATTGCTTACTAATTTTAAGGAAATGTGAAAGTAAAAAGTGGTGGAGGTTATCTATAGAACTTTGTTTTCATCTGGAGCATGAAGAACAAGCAAAGTTTTAAACCATGTTTGGAATTAAAAAGGTAAATTAATTTTTAAAGACATGTTGAATTTAAGGTCCCTGAGGGATAGTCACAGGAAGATCTCTAATTGCTATTTAGAATCATGAGTAGAATTATTTATTAAAACTCAAGCTTTAATGTAGTACTAAGCTCAGCCTGTTTCTCTAAATGAAAGACGCTTGTTTCCTTTCTTATGATCTCTTTCTTAGTTTCAAAAAACTAAATGAATTTAAAGGAGAAAATACAGAGCTCATACTTCAACCAGTTCACAGTCAGCCAATATCTTAGGAATCATTATTATCAGTTATGTAAGAACCCTCAAAGTTCCTAGGAAACTGGATTGTTTATTCATTTTAAAAATTAGTTGTTCTTAAGGAAAAGATTAGGAGGCCAAGACATGGGAAGAGGGAGAGAAAGAATGGGAAATATCATGGAAATTAAATCTAGTCTTCCTTTGATTCTTTGTTTTACTCATTCATTTGTTGGCTTAATTATTTTTGAATCAGTTCTTCCATCTGACCATCGAGTTATTAAAATTTTGAATTCTTTCCGTATTTAAATCACTAATTGACTAAGCACAAAGTTAATTTATTTGTAGGAAACTGCGGTCCTTAAAATCAGAGACCTGGACACAAGGCACATGACAACATAGACTACAGCCAGGTAGGGGTTAGAGCTTGCCCACAGTCCTTTTATGCCTATGATTGCCAGTACAGAAGTACTGAGAGCACACATGCTACTGTGAATCATCCCAGTCTCATATGTTTTCTTTTCTTTTCTGTGGATTCAGAGGCCTAGGTAGGGGTGTCCAATTGGCCATGCCTAGGTCTCATGCTCATGGTCTAACTAACTTCCAGGTATCAGAAAATGACAATTTTCTGGTACCATATCATCCCTGACTCATGCATTAGAGGTTTCACCAAAAGTCAGAAGGGTTTTTGGATGCTGGAGTACTAAAAAACAAATGGCAAATGTTACTCTGGCCACTCATTTGTCAGACTGTCTTCATTGCTAGAGACTCATCCGCAGTGAACAAGAAATTCTCCCTGCTCTGAAGAATCTCCCAGTATGATAAAAAAGATGCGACAAATTAGTGACATGTTATGGCACAGGATATAGCTTCTGGAACAACTAGAGGGATTTGGGAGGCACACCAGTCAGTAAGATAAAGCTTCTTGGAACACTAAAGTTTAGACTGAAAGGATAAATAAAGATAAGCCAGGGGTGGCAGTGATGAAGACAGGTATTCCATGCAGGCTTTAAGTTGCCCATTGCACCAGTGCCTTTTATCCTGGTACTCTACACTTTTGGGAGAAGAAATTTTAGGGATTAAGACAATGCAGAAGGTCCTGACCAGATAGGGAATAACGGATATTCTTCTTTGAATTACATTTGATCACCTACCTTTCCTCCCCTCTGAGCCATACACACACTTTGTAAGACTGTCACTGTGTCACAAACTTTATATATGCATTATCTCATTATTTCTCCAATTCTACCAAGTAGATAATATCATCTCCATTTTACAAATGTGGAAACAGACACTCATGGAGGGTAAGTTTTTTTCCCAGGGTTACTTAGCTAACAATAATTCAGCCAGAAATTGAATCCAAAGTGTTTTAGTTTCAAAGATAATTCTGTTGCCTCAAACTGGATTCCTGTTGTTTTATTCCTGTTTTATACCCATAAATGCCCTTATTTCTTTTTGGAGTATGTTTAGTGTTTGGGAGACAGCTCTACAGATAACAGGAACTGGTCACCTTTCCTGTATACCCATATCTGCAGGACATGCATTCCTGAAAATATATTCCGGAATATATCACCCAGTCCTTGTTTCAAGTGACTGTCAAGTGGGTCCCAAAATGTGCACTGACTTAGTCAATTCCTTCAAAATTTTGACAGAGATTTTCATATTAGTTGATAAAACAAATTCTAAACATTTTAATTTTGCTTTTTCTAAATGAGGGAGGGAAAGTAAGGACCTAGTTCAGAATAAAAAGAGACTATTTTTATTGAGTAGAAGGGGGAGAGAGGAGAGTCAGAAGAATGTGGAGAAAGGGACAAAGATATGAGGCAGGTGGTGGGAATGCTTGTATTCATTGCTAGATACTCAAGGTAGAGGACATAGTTTCTGGTTCTAATTCCTTATTCTGTGTTCTCATGAGGCAAGATGAACTTTGTCTCTAGTTTTGTGACATACCTTTTTAACTTTCATGTACACACACACACACCCATTTTTGGGGGGAGTGGGATGGGCTTTTGTTTTTTTTTTGGGGGGGGGGGCTTTTGTTTCTTTCAGCCATAGTTAAAAAAAAAAAAAAAACCTTTCAATTCTAAACACCTGATTAAAAAGTGAAACCTGTATTCGGCATCACTTGGGGTCCATAAAATGGTTTCATTTTTCTTTAAAAAGGTCAGTTACACAGGTGTGTGTATGGGCTGACAATTCTATACTTAGTTTCCATTGGAAGTGGTTCTGTAGGAGGAATTGATTCTAGAGTTGCAACATCTCTGCTAACATTCACTGGAAGAGAAAATCCAGCAGAATCAGTTTTTTGTTTTTTTTGTTATTTTGATGGTTCAGGCATATTGGATGAACAGTTTTTTATCTAATACTTGTTTTTAAAAGAGAAGAACAAAAGACTTGCAACACCTCTAAATTGTAATTGAAGAATACGTCAATGTGTGTTATGATCAGCGATTAGTTAAGAAAAATCAAAACAAAAGTAGCTCACCTTTTTACCTAATTGCAGTAATTCAAAAAGAAATAAAAAAACACGCAGTTCTGATAAATTATCTTAGGCTCAAGATCCATATTCTTTTTTTAAAATTTGAATTCAATTAATTAACATAGTGTATTTTTAGTTTAAGAGGTAGAGGTCAGTGATTCATCAGTTATATATAACACCCAGTGCTCATTACATCAGTGCCCTCCTTAATGCCCATCACCCAGTTACCCCATCCCCCCATCAACCCTCTGTTTGTTTTCTATGGTTAAGAGTCTTATGGTTTGTCACCCTCTCTGATTATGTCTTGTTTCCCTCCCTTCCTCTATGCTCCTCTGTTTTGTTTCTCAAATTCCACATGTGAGTGAAATCATATTTGTCTTTCTCTGATTGACTTATTTCGCTTAGCATAATACCCTCTAGTTCCATCCGCCTTATTGCAAATGGCAAGGTTTCATTTTTTTGATGGCTGAGTAATGTTCCATTGTATATATACCACATCAAGGTCCATATTCTTTATTTCTACCTGATCTTCAGTGTTTTAAACAATCATTTTCCCATGTGACTCAACTTTTTTTCAACATACATCTCAATACATACATAACTGAAGATTTCATTTGTTAGTCACTTAGTGAAAAGGAGGTGTAAGATCCCAATCACTCTGTCTCATCATGTTTTATATAGGAGTTTTCTAAGTAGTATGTTAAGGTAGTATTGATGAAGTGGTTTTGCTGGTTACCAAAATTGCCAGTAGTATTTTTTTCTCTTACTTCCAGTAAATAAACACCTAAGAAATTATTCTGAATCAAATTATTCTGATTCTGAACTGAGAAAGCTGAGGAAAAATCTGCAGTAACTATTTTATGTTTATTTTGCATCACACATTGTAAAGTGCTAAGAGAAGAGCAAATGCTTTAATTAAAAGGAACAATTTTCTTAGGAAAAACAATTGCTGTTTGCTAACCAAATCTAATGTATTGCATAGTCAAACTGGGGCTTTAATATATGCCATCTTTTTAAATGTCAGCTGAACCAGTGATAGTTGTGACTGTGTATTTATTCAATGTAATTGATAGAAATGTTTAATTAAATATTATGAAGGGTAATTCTCTAGCTTTCTCTATCAGATAAATTTAAACCATGAGCTTCTGAGATCATTCTTGTGTAATTAAATAAAAATACCCAAAGAACAGAAAAGCAATGCTGCTAGAGTTCAAGATGGTTTTAAAACACTTTTGTTGGGGCGCCTGGGTGGCTCAGTCATTAAGCGTCTGCCTTCGGCTCAGGTCATGATCCCAGGGTCCTGGGATTGAGCCCCGCATCGGGCTCCCTGCTTGGCAGGGAGCCTGCTTCTCCTTCTCCCACTCCCCCTGCTTGTGTTCCCTCTCTCGCTGTGTCTCTCTCTGTCAAATAGATAAATAAAATCTTTAAAAAAAATAAAACAGTTTTGTTTGTAAAAATCTTGCATAAGAATTTCCTCCCTTATTTTAACTGCCTGCCCTCCCTTTCTTTCTTCCTTCATCATGCATCCTCAGTGTGAAATGATTATATGAGATAAAAATTGAAGAAAATGCGGACCTTTAATCAAAGAGTTTATAGACTAGTTGTAAAGGATTAACTGTCTGATAAATAATATAGATAGTAATGCCATAGGGAGGAAAAAAAAGTAAATTATATTGTCAAATTGAGGGGAGAAAACCTCATTTGAAATAATTCAAATTTAAAATTTTCCTCATTAAACAGACTGCCGTCATCAACTTTAAACTCTCCATTTGGCTTGGTAAATAGAGTGTAGAAATTTTATTAGTAATCAAACTTTAAATAAGCCCCATATCACAGTATTAGCCATATATCATAGCCATATCATCCTCAGGTTAAATATTTATTTCTGCACTTGTATATTTTAGCAAATGAGCATTAAATGGCAAAGGTATGTACTCTTTGTAAAAAGTATTTGATTTTTTAAATATAAAATGTAACTTATTTTAATTTTTTGGTAATATCTATTTTTTTTATTATGTTATGTTAATCACCATACATTACATCATTTTTTGATGTAGTGTTCCATGATTCATTGTTTGCTTATAACACCCAGTGCTCCATGCAGAATGTGCCCTCCTCAATATCCACCACCAGGCTAACCCATCCTCCCACCCCCCTCCCCTCTAGAACCCTCAGTTTGTTTCTCAGAGCCCATAGTCTCTCACGGTTCATCTCCCCCTCCGATTTCCCCCCTTCATTCTTCCCCTCCTGCTATCTTCTTCTTCTTCTTTTTTTTTTTTTAACATATAATGTATTATTTGTTTCAGAGGTACAGGTCTGTGATTCAACAATCTTACACAATTCACAGTGCTCACCATAGCACATACCCTCCCCAATGTCTATCACCCAGCCACCTCATCCCTCCCACCCCCCACCATTTTATTGATAAAGTAATTTACACAAGTGTTCAAACATCAAACAATACTAAAAGGCATAGCTAGAAATAGCTATCCCCTGCTCCCTCCCTACCAACCTCCTGCCCCTACATCATTTTCCATTCTCCGTTTTAGCTATTTCATCTGCGATTTAACTCCCAAGTGTTTAAGTAACAAGATTATCCAGATACTTCTTTTTTTAAATGACATAATTATACCAAGGATGACAATTTGGAAAGTTTTCTGTCATACATGTCTTTTTGGTCCATTTTCAGAAAACAATAACTAGTTTTCATTTGGGGATTTGAAAATTAATTTATACCTCAACCTTTCTAAATAAAGTCATAATGTAATTTTCCATTGAACAGACAACCAATTTTTTTTCTGGGTGTCAATTTAATTTATAGAACTTTGTCCAAAGTAGAAAATTAATGACGGCAGAAGGCCAAATGTTTTACCTTTTATGTTCGTACCATGCAAAACAATGGTGATATGCCAGGAGCTCTCTTTTGCTAAGCAGTAACAATCTTGAATGCGAATATTGTACTATAGCTAAACTCATTTATCTTTATGTGACTGAATACTTAAACTAATATACTCCATGAAAATGAACTCCTATTTCATATGGCATTGAAATTGAATCCCTTTGCCTGGTCTTACTCCCTGACCTCTACCTTTCAGAGTCCAGGAATCCCCATGATAGATGCTCTAATTAAGTTTTACTGGTTTTCTTGTGTCTCCTAAATAATGCTTGTTTTACCTCTATGGTTTATTTTTTTAATATGTTTCCATAATTGTTCTACAGTATACTAGTTCCAGAGTGTATTAACTAGAATTCCATGGTCATACATATTTGGGAAATAAACCTTTCCCTTCGTTGGAGAGTCACAATGTGCAGGAGCATACTGAAGGCTTGGAAAATTCCTATGGTGTTAAACAACAACAACAACAACAACAAAAACAGCAATAACAAAAACCTTCTACTCTGTTGAAATCAGCCTTTTTCCAGCTTGTTTGAACTAAACATGTCTGTAGCATCTTTAACAGCCTACAAAACAATGGGGAGCAGTTAATCAGTTGTAGATGCACGGTTTCATGCTATTTTCTTATCTATAATATTCACTAACTCCTCATTCCACAAGATGAAGAGTTGTATGGCATTTAGGTAAGTAGGGAAAGATGAACTGTGGGTTCAGGAACAACATAAATATATTTACATCATTCAACAAGTATTATGTCAGTGTATTAATCTCTCTTCTCAACTATATTCTAAGCTACTTGAGAGCAGGGCTTGTTTAAAAACAAAAATGGTACTGCACACCAGACTCAGCACAGCTTCCCAAATTATCCTGAAATACTGGGTATAATTCTAGCCATCACACCTCAAAACGATATAATACCACTTAAAAAAAAAAAAAAAGATCTAGTAAAGGACTGGGGACAAGGGGTTACTGCACGAAGCTAGAGTTAGAACCATTACTGTAAGCAGCAAATTGACTTTCTGTCGAAATCTGGACATATCAGCCCAAGGAAATATTATGTGTAACTTGAGTGAAGTAAGTATAGGAAAAAATAAAGGAAAACACTACAGAATCATTAGCAGATAGCTGAGGCAGAAAACATAAATGAACATTAAGAGAGTTTAGACAAATTTAGAAATGGCATGATGCCTCTTAAGAGAAGCTGGGGGGCGCCTGGGTGGCTCAGTTGGTTAAGCGACTGCCTTCGGCTCAGGTCATGATCCTGGAGTCCCGGGATCGAGTCCCGCATCGGGCTCCCTGCTCGGCAGGGGGTCTGCTTCTCCCTCTGGCCTTCCTCCCTCTCATGCTCTCTGTCTCTCTCTCTCAAATAAATAAATAAAATCTTTAAAAAAAAAAAAGAAGCTGGGAATACACTATTATTTTTTGTTTGTTAAAGAAGAGGACAAGGTTCTTCTATGAGCTAGAGGGCTTCCTGGAAAATAGTTTTCTTAACATGTTTCAGATGACTTTCACTTGTTGGTTGTGCAGCCCTCTACAATTATTTCATTTCTCTGTGCTAGAGTTTCCTCATCTGTAAAGGAAGAATAATAATAGTGCCTTTCTCATTAGAATGCCAAGAAGATTAAACAGCTCTTGGCTCATAGTAGGAGTTCGTGTATAATAGCTATTACTATTATTATTTCTTCAGTATTCCCTATAGTAAGAAATAATGATAATATTAGTACCTATCATTTGGTGAGCTGATAGATATATTTTGTTACTAGCTTCCATAATCTATTCAATTCTGGCAGCATGGTTAAGTAAATATTATCAACTCCATTTTACAGATACAGAGACAGAAGTTTAGCTAGGTTAAGAAACTTCTCCAAGCTCATGCATCTAGTCGTGAATCATGATTTGAATCTAGAGAGTTTTGTTCTGAGAAGTCTGATTCTCAACTAGGGCCCATACTTCTCTGATTTGGAGCTTCTCATCAGTGTGCTGGACATGTTTCAGGTATCCTGAAGTTTTGCTTCCTTCAGTCCTGGAAGGGACTTTTACTTCACTGTGCCCTACAAGTATTTTCATTTCTCTGTGTGTGTGTGTGTTAACAACATGAAACAGTTGGAAAGAAGAATGGATGGCCTTCAGAAAATGCTGATGAATTGAAGGAAAAGACAAACTTGTTTTAAACATTAAAATTTTTTTAAAGGTTTATTTTATTTTACTTTATTTTCATTTATTTAATTATTAGAGAGAGAGGGAAACTGAGAGAGGGAGGGGCCAAGAGAGAGGGAGAGAGAATCCTAGTGTGGAGCCTCATGTGGGGCTTGATCTCACAACCCTTAGATCATGACCTGAGCCAAAATCAAGAGTCAGATGGTTAACCAACTGAGCCACCCAGGCACCCTGTTTTAAACATTTTTGATTGGAAAGACTTTTCCATTCTTATTTCTTGCCAGTGCCCACCATTTACTTCATCCTTCAACCCTCTGAAGCGGTTCATGTACTTGACAAGTTTTGTTCCTCCATCACAAATGCTCTTCTACATTTGATTCTATCCTACTTGCCCAAGATCCACTCTTGCTCATGGGGCAGAGTGGGATTTGTGAAATAATTGTTTCTCTAATAGTGACTGCCCTAAACAGAGAGCTACTCTCAAGTTTAGTTATGTTCCCACACTATTTTTGGATACCTAGATTGTGATTTTTATCAGTTTGGCTGAAACTGGCCCTGTGATGGTCAGGCCTGCTAGAATGCAGACTCCTTCAGGGTGCAGTGGTTTATCTTTGTGTCTCTATTGCCTCGCATGTGGTCTAAGACCCATGTTCACCTCATCAGTGTCTACTACATTAATGGAAACAAACTCTTTTAAGTTATTCAGGTTGTTGCCTTAGTCTGAAATTGTTTCTTTGGATTGCAAAGATGGAACATGGGTTTTGGACTCCATTTACAATATTTATGATTTGCAACTTCTCTTTTGATGGTATTTTGTATTTTTGACAAGTAAAAAAACTATAACAAACAACAAACTTTTTTAATGGCTGAGAGATATAAATTAATCAATCTAGTGTATCCATCATTGTCTAGATATAAATTTTGCTTTAGACTGATTTTTTTTTAATTGATAACTTGGTCTTGTGAGTGTTGTTGAAGCTTACATATGCAAAGGAAGAATACAAAAACAAAACAAAACAAAAACAACAAAAAAAGAAGAATATAAATGCAAGCGATCTGTGAATGATTTGACAACTTTCCAGCATTATAGAGATTGTGTTATTTAAATCCTCCCTTCACATTCTGATGGGTTCTTAATTACCCATGGTATGAAAGACTTTCCTAGACTTCTGCTGAAGCAGGTCTGATTAGGGAAAGAGGATTTTTACATATTCTAAGACATCTTAAAATATACAAGTTAGTTATCCAGGAAATTATTGTCTGGGAGTATGATCCTATTTGATGGTTTTGATTTATAACCATTGGACCTTACATTGAAAAGAAGGATATTCCAAGAATGCCAAGATGTCATGAATGCAATTTAAAGATTTTTGAGTGGAAAAAGGTTTTCATGTTAATAAAAGAAAAAGGAAGAGAATTGTAACCTTGAAATATCTTATGGCCTATTGGTATATTTTATCCATGTCTTTGTTTTCATAAGCCTTTCTTAATATATTTTTAAAATTGCAGTAACTCCTGGAATTTTAATATTCTAATCAAAGTTAGTGGTGCTATAATAAAAGGAGCAAAATGAATGGCTAAAGTTGTGGCATCACCATTCACATGTCCCACTGTATTTTCAAGGACCTTTAAAAAAAAAGTACAGGCTCTGAGATTTGACAGATTCAAGGGTAGTTTCTTTCCTCTATTAAGCCCATGAATTATAGCTATTTTAGTAAATTTCCTATTGATGGTGTATTAGTCATTCTTAATGAAATTTACTTCTATATGAGGTGCTTTGACTATAGTTTCTGTCACCATGGCAACCAGTTGTTGGTATTAATAGTGCCAGAGTCATGGATTTTATTTCCAGAATTGAACCCTTAATATTATACTATTTTAGACTTTTGCCAGTGTTTTCAAAGTGCATGTTTCAATAGAACCTAGGTAAGGTATTATAAATGAATGATCAAAATCATATTCAGCATTTGGAAAAAAAGGGCATGCCACCCCAAACTTCTTTTTTTTTCTGATCACCCAAACTTAAACCTCTGTCTATGAATTCTTGAAGTACTGTTAAAAATGTGGATTTGGGAATCATAAAGCTGACTTACTGAATTAGAATCTTTGGGAGTCCTAGAAACTGCATGTCAGACAAGCAAACCTAGTCAGTCTGTAGACCAAAAATAATAGCATATTCCCTTATAGAGGACAGCAGATTATTATTGAATCTGTTAGTGGTAAATAGCTGATTATTCAAATGCTTTTTTCAAATCCCAATGGTTTCTTCATCATCCATGAAATAAAGATTTTTCTAGACTTCTAATTTTTTCATTGTAGTAAAAAACATGAGATCTACCCACTTAAAATTTTGAGTGTGCAGTATAATATTGTTAACTATAAGCATAGTGTTGTGCTGCATATCTTTATTACTTTTTCATCTTGCATGGCTGAAACTTTATACCTATTAAATAGTAGCGTCCCTCCCCCTAGATTTTCCTAGACTTATGAGAGAGCAGTTCTGATTGGAGAATAGGGATTCCCTTCATTTAATTGAAATAGGTGTGAATGTCATAAATTCAAAAAGCACATTCAATTCAGTGGTCTAATGAAATAGGCATAAATAGACATATTTATACTTTCCTTATAATTATTTTTTTCACCAATATTACCTGATTGAAAGTGTGTTGCCTGTGGGAAGAATAAGAATGAATGATAGAATCTACAATTTAGAGTCAGTACAGGAATCAGAAGAAAAGCTGTTTCTTTGGTATAGCCGAGTAGACAAGTGATAGAGAAATCTAAACAACTAATAACAAATGATAATTACCTATGGATTGTCTTTCCCTGAGGGCACATTTTTATTGTTGCCTTAAACTGGTAGGTGTATGGTTATAATCTCTCTGAGGGAGTGACTGTAGTCCCTAGTAAACATACATAATTTACTTCATTTCTATTTGGCCTTTTTACAAATGTATGCAGTGATATGCAAACAAGCAGACATTTAATGACTATCTGTTAAACATATGCAAGATACTGCTAGTAACTGAGTAGGTTGTAAAATAATCTTTATACTCCAGAAACAAATGATAGTGAAAAAAAAGATGGATTTTTTTTTTTTCTGTGTTATTTGGCTTCTTGGGATAGAGTTAAGATTGAGACTCAGATTTTTCTGAAACCAAACACGAATCTACATTATGAAGTTGTGTCTTTGGGAAAGAGGTAGAGGGAGAGAAGGAGAGAGTGAAAGAGAGATACCATCCATTAAATAGTGCTTTCTGCAATTGAAGTTTAGACACTGTAAAAGGAATATATTGACCTTTACCTCCTTTTTTCATGCAAATGAAAGCAGTGGGCAGTGAACAAATTATAAACCCAGCAAGTATGCAGTAAGAACATAGATTTCATAACCCTTTTGAAATTGAAGACTTGGGGTGTCATTTCTTTGTCACTTTTCAGTCACAGAGAATAATCTCTTCATTTTCATCTCTTTTGGTTTTAGACAAATGTGCAGAGGATTCTGCTAAATTATAAGGGCAACTCATTTTAAAGGTTAAAGGATGATGTGCAGTTAGTCTCTAAATTCAGACCTGATTATTGAAGTCAGATTATCCTTTGGTTTAGAACAATGTAACCAGACATTTTAATGCATAAATGTGTCCACTATTGGACAATTAGAGTTGTCAGTTTAAGTGGTCAATTGAAGAGACAGGTTAAACTGAAATTGGTAGTGTCTTTATGACCTTGTGCTTAGAAACATTTCTCTGGAAATACAATCATGGGTTTTGATTTGGTGAGGGAAGTAGCAGAATATAATTATGGCTAACGGACCAATGACTACACTCTTCATATACATCACAAACAATTGACCCATGAAAGGACAGATATTGGATGGATATTCTAGAAAGGCAGCAGTAATTGGTACTCAGGTAACCAAAAGGCTCAAGCAAGTTTTGTAGCCTATGATATGCTTTTGAAATAGAGTTTTGATCAGGGAGAAAGAAGGTTAAAAGGAAATATTGTTTTCTTCAACCTTTACCTCTCTCCCATTTTATGTGCTGTAAATGAAATCTGTAGGGAGAATTCTGGTTCTCACCTGGGCATGAAAATAGCAGCTTCCTGTCTGCTGGCTAATTAGTCATTTTTAATGATTTTTACTTACTCTGAGACACTCTGTACAAAGTACCTGCCACCATGGCAGTCAGTTGTTTGGAAAGAGCATTAGGCTAAAAACAAACATTTATGTGGGAAGAAAACTGCTTTTCCATTCGAATTTGTATTTAATTGAGTAAGTGGTAACGGGAAGTGAGATGAGAGATAATTAACCCATACTATCAAGAGTTTCTTGGAGTAAATACCTAGGTGAGGCATCCCTAGTCCATCTCTAACTTCAAATAGCAGCCTACAAATAGACATGGAATTCCAAGACAAGCATGATAACAGACAGGGACTTTAAATGGGTGCGAGCAGCTGATTTGGGGAAGAAAAAATAATCAACATTTTGATCCAGGTTCAGTACCAAAGATTAGCAATAATATGTTCTCTTGTTCATAAGACAGAATTATTCTTAGTAATTAGATATCACAATAGCATTTAATTTTGCACTTTGGCTTGTCTATAAGGAATCTCTTGTTGCTAAGAAAGGCAAATGTGAAAACGAGTATGAAGGAAAAATTAATAAAATGGGTAGATTCTTTAATGATACTATGAATAGTTCCCCCACCAAAACCATATTCGTTTATCCTTTTTTCCTTTTTTCTAAAATACATTTTGCTTCTTTACAAACTTGTTCTGTTATAGTTCATTGGAGAATATTTCTCTCTCCCACTATGTAAAGTCCAAAAACATGTTAGTGAAGTTAAACTAGATAAAGGCAATCATTATCTAGTAACTAAAACTTTGTCATGATTCAGATTTACAGTATATTATGTAATTTCACTGCTAGTGAATATGATTGGATGACATTTTCAGCTCTCTGTCTTCTCTACTTTCCCTTCCATATGAGAACATAGTAGATGTTCAGTAAATCAGAAAATTGTACCTCTACTTTTATTTGAAATTAATGTATAAACACAATTAGATCAGATGAGAGAGAAGTTATTTTTCCATGAATAGTTTACTTATTATAAGGAAATCAGAAATCTGCCAGAGGAGAAAATTGACCACCCTTAGCCGTTTTCCATGGCTCATAGTCTATATATTAGGTGACATTTTGTCAGAAGATGGAGATGCCTACAATAAAAAGTATATAGACCAAGCAGTGGGTTGCCAGTTTACATACTGAGGTACTTTAGTGAAGTGGCATTGTTATAAATTTTAACCAGTTACAGTGCCAAAGAAAGAGGAATTCTGATTAGTTGAATTTACTACATAATTGAAAGTGAAGCTGAAGGACATTTTTGTTTTGTTTCAGTTTTGTTGCTCAAGAGTTCTGAATTCAAATTATCTGCACCTTTCTCTTAAAACACACTAATGTATTTTTAAATTATGTTCTTTGCTAAGTGAGACACTTACTGGGGCAGGTGTCATGGTTCTGCACAACAATTTTCATTGTAAAATACTAGCAATAGAAATGATGGAGTGGATGGAAACAAGAGATTCACGAACTCTATGATGATCATATATTCTTGAGGCTTAACTAACTCAGGCATCACTGTTTCTTTGTCAGATATGTACTATGTTTCAAGGATATGTAATTCTTTAATGGATAATGAATTATAAATTCATTTATAAGTGCTCCTGAATTTATTGCAAATGGTCAAGACTTTTTCTTGGAAAAAATGGTTAATAACTACTATTGTGTGGAGAGAGTAGTCAGTACTATTTGTAAATGATGACGAACTAATATTTGTTGACTGTTAACTATAGGTCAGGTGCTTTCCTAAGCATTTAAATGCTCATTAACTCTATGACATAGGTAGTTTCGTTTCCATTTTACAAGTGTAGAAACCAAGGCACAGAGAGATGAAATACCTGGTTCAAGTGCATAGAGCTAGATATTGGTACTTAATGAGATGTTAAAAAATAGGTCTTCCTTATTGAAAAATTTGAGACCCACTGCTCTAGATGACAGCATAAATTAAAAAAAAAATCCTTGGGAAACTTTGTTTTGGTATCTGTCAGTTGCTAAAGTTTGAAGAGATAAGAAATCTGGTTGGTAATGTGAAATAATTAGGCTCTGGTTAGCTGAGGTTTATTCCAAGTGCATATGACAGAGAGATCTATTTATTGGTCTCGGTGGCAATCAGGAGATGTATGTTGATGGGAGACATAACTGTGTCACCTGGAGTGTGTCTGCTTAGTATTCCTTGAGAAACCTGCTTTTAGTCCTGTTTGAGATATTCAGCACTGCAGCAGTCATAGTCTCTGGGGTCTCAACAGAATCCACATGCTTGTTTGCCAGGCAGACCTGAAATAACTGTTATTTATTTATAGCCTCTGGCACTGTCTGAAACATTCTGCAACACAACTAGGTTAACAACTGCAAGTTAATGTAAACACTCCAAAAATTAAAGCACTGGTGCTGTATATGACCGGGCGAAGAAGAAGGATGGGAAGAAGTGAAGGCACAGGCCACACACAGACTCGAGTCCATGAGCCATTCTCTGAGGACAAGTTTGAAAATGACTGGTTGTTGTTGAGTGCTTGATGCTATGAAGGGTGTCTGATGTAGGCATGTGGCTCTCACCATTTGGACATGGCTACTATAAGTGAAGGGAGAAGGACTAAAAGAGAATTTCATGATAGACTATTCCACTCAAAACTTTGAGCTACTGCTCAGAACTCTGCAATTCACTCACAGTAAATGCCAGTCCTTTAAATGGCCTTCATGATCTGCCATGCTGCTTCCTCTCTGAGCTCATCTACGATCTCATCTCCTCTATTCTTTACTTACTCCACTTTAGCCAGAGGGCTACTTGATGTTCCTTGAATGTGCCTAGTATGCTAGGTCCTTTAGTAGTTATTTCCTTTGGCTGATACTGGCATGTCTCACTCCCTTATTTCTTTTAGATGTTTCTTCAGATGTCACCTTATCAAAGAGGTATTCCTGACCACCTATTCCAGTTGTCTATTGTTGCATATTAAACACCCCAAAACATAGTGGCTTAAAACAACCACCATTTTTTTATGTTAACTCTTTATTTATTTATTTATTTATTTATTTATTTATTTATTTATTTATTT